>NW_009918635.1:37813-40596 GCF_000696875.1 Nestor notabilis
CAGTTGATTGCTACTTCACGGTTACTACTGTATTGGGTCATATACAGCTTAGAAGAAATGGCTGAGCAAGACTTAAGCTCTGTCTCTATGTGGTCAGTTGTATCTTCAGTGTCCAGACAGATGATGGCACTTGCACTCAGCTGGTACCTGGAAAATGAACACAAAATGACAGAAGTTTATTATTGCGCCTCCTCCTCCATCTCCAGAAATGTGCATAGAACAACCACCACGAAGAACAGTCTCTTCCTCTTTCATCAAAGTTTGAACAAAGGGTACTTTTTACTTCCATGTAGGTACTCCAGAATCGCCAGGGACAAGTGCAAAGAAATTCCACCACTGAACAATTTTATCAAATTTGATTTTTAATGAAGATATCCAAGACATGTTTTATTCCAGGAAAACAGTTTTCCAGTTACAATACTGAAGGCACATATTTGTGAATCCATGGTGCAAAATTTGACACTCTTGTGTAGACACCTGGGAAATTTGGTCTTCCACATCCATAACCCCAGCTAACAATGCCAGTCAAAAACCATTTTCCATCTCCATTGCTTTGACATGACAATGGTCCACCAGAATCACCCTAAAAAGAATACATCGAGCTGTAAGTGTTTACAATGCAGATTATTAAAACTAGGACAAAATTCCACATGACATATTTTGCCTAAGTAGTTCCAACAGTGATTATATTTTCCCATTCACATAGTTCAAACCATCAGATGGTCAATAGGTTTTTTCATTATTTTCTTTTTTCTTCTTTAAAGAGACTAATAAAGACTAGATGTGAGATTCACATTTTGTTTCCTAGCCTCAAATTTGAAGCTAAGCCCCAAATCTGCTACTTAATATGTATCTCCATTTATAGGTTACACATTAACAACTCCAAAAAATTCTAAGCTTAAAAAAAATGAACCAAAAAAAAACCAAACCAAAAAAAAACCCCAAAAAACACCAAAAAAATTAAATTATGATGTAACTTCTTTCAAATTAATGGAAACAGATTGAATTCCTCAATTGATTTTGGTGGTTATTTTTAAGGGAAACAAGCCCTACGTGTTTTCCTCTAGTAGATACAAACCATCAGGTAATGTTTAGGAGCACATAAGGTCTTTGTAATTTGAGCAGTTAAAATGAAGTCTGTTATTGACTTCAAAGACTTATCCAGGATGACTTAATTCCATAATACAGGACAAAGCAAACAGTGCTCTTCCTTTATACAGTATTCTTGTAGAAATATATTGGCAGAAGTTTAGGCAAAAAAATGTGCCACCGTTAGGGGAAAATTTCTTGCACCAAGCTTATACTTTCCTGAAAGACTCTACTGTACACATAAAATCTCTGAAAAAGAAAACTAGTAGCAAATTAAACTTTACCAAAACATTGGGTGCAAAAAAGGACTTCCAAAAGCAAAAGGTAAATTGGTAAAAGGTAAATGTTTTGCAAGGGAAATGCCTTCATTCCAGACATATTTTGTTTGAACTAGCAAACAATTTTGCTTTTAATTTATAGGATCTTAGGATATGTAGGTTAAAAGGGCATCAGAAGATGACCTTGTAAAGCCACCTGCTGCTCAAAATAAGATGATCTTGAAATGTATCACAAAATTGTTAAAGATTTAGTTTAGAAGATAATTGCCAAGGAATTAAAAAATTGTAAGATTTTGCATTTAAGTATTTTCTTCAATTCCTGGACAAAAGTGGAACACCAGCATTTTTCACAACAGAAATACCATGTTTCAATCAGCTCTAACAACTGCCATAAATAGTCACAAATCATTTGCCCTTACAGAAATGCAGCCAAAAAACCTGTAAATTGTGCCTCTCCTTGGCTATATCTTCAGTGGCCATACAGCTAACTGCAGAAACAAATTCTCCAGTTAGTGAAAATAACGCTTTATGTCATTGTTCTCACTAATGTCTAAGAAGCAGCTGGTGCATTATACTCAGAAAGCTCTCAGACACTTCTTGCCCTGAGACCCATTGTGGTCTTTTTCACTTTTATGTAGACCAGTAAAAGCTAGAACTTCTTGAAGATTTCATATCTGCATCATCATATATATCTAGCAATAAATTTATATCTAGCAATAAATCTACTACTATTTTAGTAGTAAATACATATGGTTTATGTAAGTCCTATATAATAGTTATGTAACATAATATATTCTATGAATATACAGCATGCATAAATTCAGTTTTACTACAGATCATTAGAAATAAATTCAGAACTTCACATTTGTTATCTTTCAACTTTTCCAGATCAGAAATATAATGCATTTGAAAATTTATGCCTAGATGTCTGCATCTCATCAGATAGGCCTTTAGTTCCAAACTGGGAGGAAGGAATCCTGAAAACAGACAAGCTAGTTTCTCATTTTTTTCTCCAATTGGAAGACTCCTGTGACAAAAATTGCCTGACTTCAACTTGTCACTGGGACTTGCAAATCAACCAGCCTTTGGCCTGCCACTGAAACTTAGCAGGGCTACTCATGCACATAAAGCAGCAAAACTCTGAAAACACCCAGACGACAGATTTGCTGATAGAGACCTCTTGTACTGATGTTTTTCAGAACTGAAGTGTACACACCACAAACAGTCAATTCTGACACCTCATCAGACAACAACAAAAAAGATAAACTCTATGCAAAGTGTGCTAAGATACGTACTTTGCACCCATCTCTTTTCCCAGACATTAGTCCAGCACAAAACATCCTAGCTGTGATAATCCCGTATGTGGAATGACATACTGTTTGGTCAATAATTTCTATCTCTGCTTTCTGAAGAACT
>NW_009918635.1:40608-71094 GCF_000696875.1 Nestor notabilis
TTCATCATCTGGAAATCAAATTGAAATAAGGACGATTCAGCAAAGCTTGGCATTTTACTCATCTATTGAAATACGAACCAGGAAGTCTTCAGAAAATACCGACAGATACTGTTGACATCCAAGTTATTCCAGATTCCAAACTAACTGCAACAACATAGAAACCCTCTTCTAAGTATCAGGTGTGTATCCGTGTGATGTGGTCTTCGGCCTTAGGCCACACCAAATACAATGACATAATCACAAAACTTGGCATTTTACTCATCTATTGAAATACCAACCAGGAAGTCTTCAGAAAATACCGACAGATACTGTTGACATCCAAGTTATTCCAGATTCCAAACTAACTGCAACAACATAGAAACCCTCTTCTAAGTATCAGGTGTGTATCCGTGTGATGTGGTCTTCGGCCTTAGGCCACACCAAATACAATGACATAATCACTAGGGTTAGCCAAAAAGCTTTTTCTAATGCCTTTGGCAAATACCTTGATACTTAATTTGTTCTCTATTTTTAAAAGGATGCAGAATTTTACAAAAGTATTCAGATCATCACAAGACAGATTCACAATTAGGGTGGTATATCTGAAGGTGCAGGATCCAAAATTAAGATTATGAGTCAGAGTTACAGAATACTAATTGTTCTTTTGGCAGCATAAAGAATTTGGACATATCTCAGAATTTAGTCATCTCTATCTGAAAGTTTTGGTAAAACACTTCTTTTCTACAAGATACCTACTTCCAGAAAAAAGATTGGCCCCTCCTTTCAACACAATGGCTCTAAGAATATCACCAGGTGATCTTCTTAAAGTCTGGAATAGCCAAATAAACCTTACCAACATTTTAAAATACACACGTGTTGGTTTACATCATGAAACTTTGTTTCAGGTTTTGATAAAGATGGTATTAATGAAGTATATTTAAAAAATACTTAAAAGATCGATTTGGCAACTGAATTGTATAAAATGATGAAGAAAAACAGGGGATCAGGGAAAAGAAAACTCTTTTTGAAGCATCATATTTTTCTTTCAAATAGTCAACTTTTAAATTTCACAAGTGACAAACCAGTTGGCCAAAGAGGAACCCAGAAAATTTGCCCAGAGTTATGGATGCCCATTCCTGGAATTGTTCAAGGCCATGTTGGATGGGACTTTGAGCAACATGGTCTAGTGGAAGGTGTCACTGCCCATGGCAGAGGGGTTGGAAATAGATGATCTTTAAGATCCCTTCTAACCCAAACTATTCTATGATTCTATGAAGCACCACACCACACATCTGTACCACCATCCTTTCCTGGTCAAGTGGTTGCACTTGGTTTGCAACCATATATTCTCTCACAGCTATTTATAGAGAGGCTGAATGTAATTTAGCAGATGGGACTTCTGCCTCTGGATATTATGTCAAAATACTGGAGGTTCACTACCTGCTCCTGCCTTGTACCGTGCGTTTGCCCTACTACAATCTGCAAGGAGTGGCAGGATGGCTGAGCCACCAACATGCTCACAGCACCGGGAGGGCGGGTGAGGCTGGGCTGGGGCAGCCCTGCAGGTGCAGCCAAACCACCTGGACCAGGGCATTGGTGGCAAGACCCCAGGCTTGATGTAGTGGCAGTTACATGATTTACACCAAGGGAAGCCATCACACCTGTGGTTACACCAGAAGGGCTTTAGGAAATTGGCCACAAGAGAGGCAGAAGGTACCAGCATTCACACAAGTGAAGAGGCAGCTCAAGGACAAGTTGGTGGGAGTTCCACCATTACAGGTGCAGCCACTGTGTCAAGCTGCACTCCAAGGACAGAGCTAGCACCTTACAATGTAGCTCCCTTCAAGTCTTAGCTAACAACCTGAACACACAGGACTTCCAGATCCACAGGACCGGCAGCCAATTTTCCTGAGCATACGATGCTATGTACATGTAGGAACCTGCTTCTGTAGGACAGTAGATTCAAATATGATTTTCTGCACACCTCGGCCATGCAACAAAAGCAGGTGTCCTGCACAACCACCCACTTACAACTGTGAAGGTGGTTGCTTACCTGGGAACCAAAGCTACAAGAAAACATACCTGCTTCCTGCTTTTGGCCCCAACCTGTTATCCAGCACTTGTCACCACTGCGGACTTTGTGTGAAAAGGGAGGCACACAGATGGGCTGGATGACATGGCTCATTGTGTCCGGCCACGGCTTGCTCAGCTGCAGCAGTGCAATGTCATAGTCATAGTTCCTGCTGTTGTAGTATTCATGGACTATGATCCGTCTCACTGCAGATACAAACTTCGCATGGCCTTGCGTTTGCATGCCCAGGTGAGCGCTCCAGGCTCTGGGGTCAGCCAGCCTGGTTGGGAGAAAACAAACAAGCCATCTCTTTAAAAACTACCCCAAAACACCTGCCAGCAGTGGGACAGGTAAAAGAGGAGGGCACATCCCACCTCAGAACAGTTCAACTCTGGAAGCTAAAGGTGTCTGGGGACACTGGTGATATTTGGGACAGTTAGAGAGAAGACTGCTTACTTGCTCCCTTGAAAGCAATGTGCTGCAGACAAAAGCCACTCTTTGGATATCACTGATGCCCCACAGTAAGCAGCTCCCATGAAGTGGAGGCTGACCTGCCAAGGCCATTCACCTTCCTCAGTGTTCGTACCACCTACAATCCGAGAGACAGGATTGCTGCTCTTGCTGCTGCCACAATCTGTAAGAGATATTTCAGGTTATAATCCACATCCACTGTGCTTTCCTTTAATGAGAGTGCTTCCCATATAAGGCATGAAAGAAACTTGCACTTGGAAATGTTTTATATCTATTTCCTTGCCCTGCTTTAATCAGAAAACTTCTCTATTTCTCGAAAAAAGAGGTGAATCCATTAAAACGACTCTGGCCTGGGAAATGTAATAAGCTTCTTTTGTAGGTCTGCTGTGGAAATCAGCCTCTAAATATTCCTTGTGTCAGAAATGTCAAAGGATCCATTGATTTAATAAGCACCAATGTGAATATCTAAAAATAGGCAATCCCTCATCTTTTTTTAATAGTCAGCCCTGAACTGAAAGGTGTCCATCAGGAAGGAATGAAGTTCAGCGTCATCAGGACACTTAATTCTTGCCAAAATAGTGGGAATGATACAAGAAAAATGTTTATAGTATATAGCCACGTATGTGGAGTTTGGTCATTTATTACTGCAGAAACCAGGTGGTCCAATCATTAATTTGCACGGAAACAACCAACAATCAGAAAATGTTGTATATTACTAACTCACAGGTGAATACGTCATTTCTCAGCACAAACAGTGCACACTGTGTCTTGAAGGAAGAAAGAACATTCTGTAATGCCATGTCCATCTCTAGAGCATGCACATAAAGCTTCTGCTCAGGAGTTTTTGTCCCACACACAGGTGTTAATGTTTTGGCCACTTTCCAGCACCCAAAGAGTCAAAAGCAGCATTAATGTTTCCAAACACAAGCAAACTTATAGCTAGTCTTTTAAGATGTCCTACTGAATCCAAGGCATACAGGTAGCAGGCCAGAAACAGCTGCAGGCCAGACAAGACACTTGAGATTATTCAGTTTGTGCAACAAACCCTAACCCCACTTCTATTGCTGCAGCAGTAACAATCACCTATTTACGGCAAACAAACTGAAAAGCTTGTACAAAGGTTACTTTAGGAAGATTTGAGACTAGAACCTGACTTCATACTATGATATATTGGGGTCTTCTCTGTCCAGAAAAGAGAAGTGAAAAGTTGGTGGGTTTTATGTCCCTTCAGCTGTGTAACTCCTGAAGTCTAAATACAGTCTGACTCCAACAGAATTCCCTGACGCTACTGCAGGCAACAAAAATGCTGCCTTACCAGCTAGCCAAGTTCACTTTGCAGTTAACTCTGTTTCCCTGCTCCTTAATATAGCTACAATAAACTTTACAGCTAAGACTCCCCCTAACAGTAAGCTCACTGTCCCACAAGAACTTCAACCAGACCTGAACTAAACCGATAGCTGATCATTTCCCTGCTATCACTGAGAGCATGCAATAAAAGCTCAGTAGCCACTGCATGAGTTACACCCACTCCAACATAGGAAGTAATAAAAGGCTTTACTGTGTAAAAAAGTTCAAAGTTCAAAAAAATGAATATTTGAGAGGGACTTACTGCAGCTGCTTTCATCACTTCCATCAGCACAGTCCACAGTCCCATCACACTTTGCATTTTGTTTCCTAATACAAATGTTATTCCTGCACTGAAATGAGTGCTTGGTGCAAGGAATACCTGAAACAGTTGTGGGGGGGAAAAAAAAGGGTAAAAAAAGATAAAGACCATTGGCTCAGCTTGCCATGTGAAGACATGTCTGTACAAATAAAAGATTCATACATGTATTAATAGATAGCAGGGAACATTGCAAAAGAGTACTTTGGCTGGGATAGCTTAAACCAATCTCTAAGTAGGATAAACTATTCAAGTAGAACTACTAACTCTTGCATCAAGTTGGCAGAGTCCTTTCCTGTAGCACTAATGACCTTGGATACAGTAGTGAAAAATTAGCTGTAGACCAAGAGTTAGGCTAGAAAGAGAAAACATCCAGTACTCTGGAAAGAAGCTCTCTTTTCATATTTAATACTGAAATATAAGATCATAGTGAAAGCAGTCATACTAATCGTATCCAGTTAAACTGCAATCCTCAACCTTGGCATTATTGTATTTCCCTGTGGCTCACAGTAAATGAGGCCACTGAAACCCAGTTTTGTAAACACACAGAAGTAACCTGTAACCATTTGCACAGACTGTCAAGTCAAACAGGTCAAACCCCATTACTTTCTTTTTTAAAAAACTTTTTTTTAAAGGTTTTTTGCAGCATTTCCCAGTTGTGTTCCCTTTCATATGTGATGGTGTCCATTTATGCTAAAAAGTTAAAGAAATGGCTGATTCAAAACTTTCATGTGTCTAATGCCAAATTTAGAGCATCTATAGCATTTTAAACATATTAACCTTATAACCCTGAAAATGGCTCCAGAGAAACTATCAATTTTATAGTTATTTTATAGATGGTAAAAGAGATCTAGGAAATAATTTGCACAGATTATGCTCTAAAGAGATAAAATCTGGTATTCAAGCTTTAAATCCCCAGATTCCTATCTTCCAACCAGAGTACTTAATTTGCCTGCCAGTATTTTGCTGAAACAGATGTTCAAGAACTTGTTAAAAAAATGGCTTGTTTATAAGTATATCAGAAAACTGAACAGAATTATATAGCCTGAGTTAGATTTGATAGTGCCTCTTAACTCTTTGAATGTGGCATCCAGTATTCAAGTCAGGATTGGACAGGTGATAGAAGAGAGGAAGAAAATTAATCAAGAGAGTATCCTTACTGTGGGTGCAGTTCTGCTCATCTTTTCCATTCTCACAATCACTTACTCCATTGCAGGCAAGCAGGCTATCCTGTATTGCGAAGCTGGAGTTACAGTTCCACTCAGGGGCAACTTTAAAAACATAAGTCAAATCAGCTACAGAAGAGTGCTTGTACTGCTAACACCACTCTTCTGACCATGCCCAGGCACCACTTTCATAACCTTCACTGCACAGTACAAGGATGAGTACGAGTGTGACACTATGCACAGGGGAAATAAAGCACAAAGGAGTTCAGTCACCTATCCCAGTTCACACACTACCTGAAGTGAAGTGGCCCCAGTGCTAATCCTCTTTCACCATGGACATTATCTGCTCTATCTCATCTACTCTATGCACCCCAATTTGTCCTTCTCCCACAAAAATAACTCATTTCAAAATAGAAGAGAACTTCACAATTGCCAGCATTTATCACATGAGGAAAAAAACAGAATACAGCCGAATGAAGATATTTTTGCATACCTAATTTTCTTCCTTGTACTTTCCAGTGCCATACCTTCTTTGCTCTTAGTTCTGTCCCTTGGTAATTAACTATGGATTAAACACTCAAGAGACTGATACATTGTCTGTAGCTGTAAACATAGGTTTTTTCGGTTTTTTTGGGGTTTTTTTTCCTCCTAAAAGTTTTCACCTTGTTTCATCTGTCTTCAAAGGCTAGAAAATACATTCATTGGGGTCAAGATCTCTAGTAAGCAAATACAAACCACAAAAGAGTTCATCGCTTTCATCGAAGCAGTTGTTTATCCCATCACAGCGCTGCATCTGCTGGATGCATAAGCCAGTAGAACACTTGAAATGTCCAGGTGGACATGCTGGAAGTACAATAAAAAAGCCAAACAATAAACCAAAACACAAACAAACAAGCAAACCCCCACTTTAAAGTTTATTTCTCCCAAATATTTCCAGCTCATTTCAATTTACAGTCACTAAGCTGTTCGAAGGAATTATAAAATTGGTATAAATTTAACAGTCTGTATACATTGCCAGCACTTAAATTGAGTTCAGATGTTTAAAACTGGGATTTAAAAAAATATCTCTCGAGATCCAATTCAGCTGTTACTGCAATATGTAAAGCAGGCTCTACATCAGGACTGGAACTAACCAGCCAGCATTTTATGGTGCAACATGAGACAGCTTAGAATGCCTTTTTTTTTTTTTAAAGAATTATCTCACTTTTAGTAACCAAAATACACAGCACTTTGCAGCTTTAGTAGTAACCTGCACTGAGGTGACTTATGAATTAAATAAATGTTTGTCTTCCGGAATAGAATCATGAAGTTACCATACATTGACATACTCCACATATATGCAATGCATAAAATTGCCTTAATGTGACAAGTAACTATGACTAGAAACCATTGTTTCTCTACTACTTTGACATGAATATATAAGATTAACACAGGGCAAAAAGTATCAGTAAACAGTTGTTTGTTTTAGGACTTGAAAAAACTCACAGTTCATACATTTTTGTCAACTTTTTGAGATCTTTTTCAGCTTAGATTTGTATTTGCACATGAGGTATTTATATGGATGTAAAACACTGGAATAAGCAGGTGGTGACTGGATGCTCTCTTCATTACCTTGAAGTCCTTGTAGTAATAGAAACATTGCAAACAAAACATCGGGGATGAAAACAAGCAGGGACAACAGGCTTCAGTTGACTGGCACTGTGGCCATAGCCTTGCAGGAAGCTTTAAGAAGACGAGAGCAGACTGCGTGCATACAGGAAACCAAAGCATGCTGCAGATGCCTGCAAACCTTGGCTGCGCAGCCTTGACGAGCTAAGTAAAGGCTCTTTGTTTGCTAGTCACCTGACCTAGTGAGATTAGAAAAGAAAATAAACTGAAAACCAAGAGGGAATTTCCTGCATAAATCTAAGGGAGTCCTACTGGACCTCAAAAATGCTGCTTCACAGGTCTGTAACGCAATGATGGGTGGAAAAAGATAAAATCCATCTTACGCTGGCTGATGTTGTAGCTGCCATACTCCACCAGAAGTGGCTTTTTCGAGACCTTTGAACTGCACTGAAGCTCGATGCTGACAGCAGAACTTGCAATGTGGAAGACTGTTTGGTGATCAACGTAGTAACCGCAGTACCTAAAAAGTGTTCAAAGAGTTTTAAAGTAGCCTTCACATCAAAATTGCCTTACATAGAATTTAAATGTGAACATCACAGGAATTCAGCAATACAGTCAGCTGCCATACTTTAATTAAAGAAACAAAAACTGAAACAGTACCCAAATTCCCCAAAATGCTGGTCACAAACCTTCATGACCACACGAACAGATGCAAGCAAAATGTTTTGCCAGGAAGCCTATAGGAATGGGGATATAATGAAAAAATTCATCAAGACATGAGTATTCTTGTCACTACTTCTGATATCTGTTTTTCAAAAGATTTGGATTTTTGGGGAGACTTAAGTAAGTTTGGTGGGAGGAGAAATATCGGCACAGTAGAGAGTAAATTTAGCTCCTCTGATTTTGAGGATTTCCCCTGAGGAAGAGCATACAAAGACACTGGGATCAAATTGGCACTGAGACGTCTTTGGAGGCAGAGGGGACTAGATGCTGGGAATCTGCAAACATTTCTAAGTAGTCACCCAGCCTTCATCCACCATTTACATTCTGGAATTTTACCTTGGAAAGTCATATGTTCAGGTAACTAGTCTAGATGGGGCGGGGGAGGAAATCCCTTGGGTGCACACCTACTTTAAGGCCTACATTTTGCCAAAGACCTGCCCTGGACTTTGGCCTGGGGGCCACTTAACTCAGAGATACCTAAATGCTCCCTATATCAGCAAAAGTTTAATCCACTCATTGCTAATGGATTTCTATTGCCCCTTTCATCAAAGACACCAAAGCTGTTGCAACTGACATTTACATATTACAAACATACACCCAAAAAAAGCTCTTTAATAGGGACAGATCATGCTGGATCACGCTTTAAAAATTTGAGACAGTTTTAAATGTAATAAACCAGTGACCATTGACAGTACAGGTTGTTCTAGAAGTAGAAGTAAACTTTTTCCTCTGTTCCACTAAAACGCTCCAGAAATGCAACACTTAAGACAAAAATATCTAGCTTTAAGACTCCTGTCAAGAAAAGTTCTCATCAGTCTAAATAGACTTAAGAGCAGAACAGCTGCATTGACTCTTGGCACCCACACTCGCTGGACAGCAGTGCAAGTCACATGCTGAAGTTAGAAAAGACTCAAAAGAACCCATGACAATGGATTCTTGTATTGTTAAATGGACTAATGGACTATTATCCAGAGGTAAATATTTTCCTTGTTTATTTTGGCAACACCAAGCATTGCTCCAGGACTACTCTTCATGTCAAATGATGTAGGAAACTTGGCCAGTGGTTTCCACGTGGATAGATATTGCCTGGGTGTCCTATGTACCGCACTGAAGTACGCCATAGGGAATGCCCATGCTCATTCGTATGCTTCTGTATGTGCTTTGTTCCACTATATGAAAATGAAACATCCTTTGAACAGTCCTAGGAGATTCTGTTCCAGCAATATGAAAAATAAATGAAGAAAATGCTTATAAAAATAGAAAAAAAAATTCTACCACAGCTTAAAGTGAAGATTTCCTGCTACAGGAAGTCTTATTCTCACTCATTTTAGTGTCTCTGTCATCAATGTTCCTAACGTGAAACAGCCTGCCAAAGTGCATAGCAAAATACCATCTAACCACTTGATACCCCTCAATCACCCCACAACATTTTCTACATTTCTCCTTCTGTCAATGACTTAGGCAACATTCCTCCAACAAATCTTAGCACCATTTAAGGCAAACAAATAAAAATACCAACCACCACCACCCCCCAAAAAAAAACAAACAAAAAACCCAACAACACACACCCAAAACTGGAGGTTGCATTGCCCACTTCTCAGCCACATGAAACTACCTCATCTTACCAGATGTAGAGGAAGCTCCTGCCCATCTGTGGAAGAGCTGATAGTGCTACATCAAGGAAGCCATATGCTTGTGGGACTTGTAAGACAGCTACAGATCCTTGGGAACCTTCTACTGGTGTTTAACTAGCCATTTCTCCAAGCCTAGGGCAAATGGAGGTTGCAAGGCACCACCTGTAACTGTGCCATCGCCACAAAGAGAAACTAATTAAGGGATTCTGTCTCATATGTTGAAGCAGAAAGTGAAGCAGAAAGTGGGATACTACATCCCCAAGTAAGGGGATGAGTAGATACATGCATCAAGTAGCAGAAACAACAGGACATTGCACCAATGATAGAATACCAGGATGGCACGGACTTCAAGGACCACCTGGTCTAACCTTCCTTGGCAAAAACATGACCTAGACTAAATGGCCCAGCACATTGTCCAGTTGAATCTTAAAAGAGCCCAATGATGGCAAATCTGACACTTTCCTGTGGAGATTATTCCAGTGGCTGATTGTTCTCACTGTAAAAAGTTTTCCTCGTTTCCAGTCAGAATCTCCCCAGAAGAAACCTGTGCCCATTACCCCTTGTCTTTCTCATGTAAAAAGGGAATCTTCTTTGTAGCCACCCTTTAATTACTTGCTTTAAGAAAAATAAAATGCTGGCAAACTCTTTGTTCACATAAGCCCCTAACGGTCTGCTCATTAAGACTAATTGATATTTCTGCCTGTAAGAACTTCAGCAAAAGCAGTTCATCAATTGTAACTTCTCTTGACTAGGCAGAGGAACCTTTGCATGTCCACTGGAAGAAAGACAAGGAAGAACAGCATGGTTGTGCTCAGTGTCTCTGGTTAGGTGAAGTCTCTAGAGGTTTGAAAGAACCTTATCTGCACTATTTTTATGGTAGCAGTCTCTATTTACCAACATCAGCCTCCTGAAGCTTCTTCACCCTTTTTACCCAAGAGAGCAGAAGATGCATGCTATAAGCTGCAATTGCAGGAAGCTGAAAAGGTGGGGCCTCTCTCTTTATTAACCATTAAAATTTGCGGAAAGAAAAGAATAATAGTTGATTATCAAAACGTTTCATGCTTACATCATATCCTTATAATATGAACCCATCATCTTTATTTCCCCATCCATATTTTACCTTTATTTGATTCATATCTCAAATCTTTCCAATTATATTATAAAAAGAACATAAAAAAAAACAAAAACAAAAACAACCCAAACACACCAGATGTTCTGCTTTTGCTGGTGTTTTTATGTGCCTGTCTAGTCCAGCAACCAGTCTCCAACAAGGTTCCATTTTAGGAGGTTCAGACTGAGTTTTGCCTATGTAAGTACACAGTGGTGTCAAGGAATATAGAAAGTTTTCTCTTCTCTCCAGTTCTTTCAGTTACGCTTTTAAAGGCCTAACTGGCTCTGCTTAGTTTCAGCAGCAAGTTCAGAAATTCATTTTCAAGTCTGATCTTATCAAACTTTCCACCTGAACAAAGTTTTAAAAATAAATAAATAAATAAAATCCAACATCCTAAATCTAACTTCGCCTCATCACCCAGTGACTGAGAGATGACTTAAAAATTTGAGGGAAAACAGGTGGACAGTGTGCATGGGCAAGCAGCAGTATTTTAATTATAAAATAGCATCAGTATCTTAATAAAAAACATTTAAGGAATACAGTGGTACCTTGGCAGCCAGTGTGTGCGGTTTCTCTTTCAAGAGAGCCAGTGACCAGAATGCAGAAGCAGTTATTCTTCTGTTTCCAATAATCTCATTGTAATAGCTTTCACTGAGAAGTTAATTAGGTTCAGTGTCCTCATGAGCAATCATAGAATTAAGTTTCACTTAAAAGGGTTTTTAAACAGACCTTGTTCAATGATCCCAGAAAACCCATAATTGCTTTAGGGTTCACAGGGCATCCTTCTTCACTCAACTGTTACTGTTCCTTTCTCTCCAGAGAATACCAAAGGCTCTTGTTTTCATCTTTCTGGTACTTTTCAATAGAAAATTTTATATATATTTATGTGTGTTTGTAAAATTTCAATTATGTCATCAGCCAAAGTGAAAGAATGGAAAGAGACAACCAGTGAGGTATTGCTGTCTTTGTGGAAACCACCTGAGTGAGCTGCAGTAGCAACAGGAAGATTTATTTTGGTTATGTTAGTTTAATAACATTACAGAAGTACTTACATGCGTTCATTAATTTTCCACCATCCTCGCTCACAGCCTTTAATATTCTTCTCACTGATGGTATAGTTATGAAACTTCAGAGCTACACCAAGGCTTTTCCGTGGAGTCTGTTGTGAACAAGAGCGACAGTGCAAGCAGTCATCTTTTTCCTTTTGCAGACATTGAACATGAAAGTCTTTAGACTTATCTCAGCAATTACGGTGCTTGGCAATGCCACACTCCAGGAACTGTACTGGCTTTGCCGGCTCAACAGCCAGCCCTTGAGACACCTGCCAGCTATTGAGTAAAAGCAAAGGCTGGCAAAGCCCCACCACAGCTGCAGACTTCCTCCCTATCCACCAACAGTCCTTTCATCTTCAAAAACCCACTGGCCATAGAAACAGCTTTTGTATCATGATCAAAGCACTCAAACACATCCCTACTTGTGTAGGGACACACAGCCTGAGTGGATTGTTAGCCATGGTACTGCAATGAATACCTGTGACACCTTATAATGCTAGGAGTTTTTTCTACCACAATATTGTAGTCTTCTGCTACCACCTGATCAGCCAAGCATTCTTCAGCATTTTATAGAAGATTTTCAAGACCCACAGTATCCCAAGGGCTCATAATGAATTAGAACCTTTTTTGCAAGACAATGTTCCTTTAAAAACAAGGGCTGGTTCAGGACAAGAATCCATAAATGGATATTTTTCCCCTCTCTAACAAAGAACATGATCTGGGAAATAAGAGAAGTTTCATCATTGAACTACTGAGAAATTAAACTGTTTTGAGAAATAAGTTTTGGGGGTTGCCCATGTTAAATGTTCAGGAACTTTCCCCTCAGAAGTCCAGGGTGAACTGAAGACATGAAGTTTAGTAAAGAAAAAAAAAGTAATTGCCTTAGCTTTCTAGAAAAGGAATTGGATGTAGGTCATGGCTAGCTGGATTCGATTCAGATTGGTGAGTTTCAGTGTGGGCAATCACTAGCTTAACCAGACATGAGTAACATAAACATAAACAGAAAGATAAGATAGGTAGACAGTGGACTGCACCATATTCATTGCCATATGTCAAAGATCATATTTTAGCAGCATCAATAGGTAAACACTAATGTCATCAGACAAGGCATGATAATATTTTATATTGATGTAAACTTTTGGACATTTGCTTTCAGGAAAGTATCTGAAAAAAATGCAGAAAAAGGATACCAAGAACAAACGGACTATGGTCTTTTATTAAGGTAGACAGACCATCTTAGAAGGCAAATTTATTAAGCATAACAAAATAGGCTGAAGAGAGACATCAGAGAAGGGGCAGCAATAACTAGGTTAGAGGAATATTTTTTTCCAAATTTCTTGGGGTGGGAAGAGGTGATTTTAAACCAGTGAAGTCTTACATTCTCTGCCGTTAAAATAATTCTGCAGGCTAAACATCAAAACTTAGCTCTTTACCTTTATAACAGGGCAGTTTAGGAACTGTGTTCTCTTAGTTAAGAGAAGGTTCACAGAAAAAAAAAAAAAAAAGAAAGAAAAAACCCAACACAAGACACCTGAACACAGCAGCTATTCAGCTATGCCACATCTATAAACTGATGCATTAGTAAGGATGAAGCTTACGCCCTGCACAATTGTTTCTGCTCTACTTCCAGGCTCTGTGTACCCAAAGCACGCAATAGCCTAGGAGAGAATCATGTTACCTGGAAGTTCCATGCACAAAGACATTTGGGAGGATAATAGCTTGGGTAATAGGGACTTGTGATTCTCCCTTCATAGCCGATTTTCTCTTTTGTCACTATTGCTTTTCCGCACCCTAGGGGAAAAAAAAAGGCGGCGGCAAAATTTGGTGAACCGTAATATACTTCCAAGATATTCAGTGGGCTAAGCCCAAATTTATCAGAACTCTTCACTGCAAAACAGGACAGCTGAGGAATTACATTTATCTGGGTTAAGGTTGCAAAAAGATATCTTTTCCAATGATGCACACAGACAGGCAAGGGATGTAAAAGTCTACGAATGCTTGCTGAGCTCTGCAGGACTAGGTGAAAACATTGTGAAGTTTTATCTTGGTTATTTCACTGAAAGCAGTTCTGCAACTTCCTTTTATGACTGCTCAATGGATTTAAATAATTCATTAAAAAAAAAATACACACAAAACCAAAGAAAACGCGGCCCTGAATTTAAACCTACCAAACAAACAAAACTAAAAGCCCTGAATTTAAAGTTACTTAAGATGAAGAATTTGTAACATGCTTTTATGATGATATATTAATGCTTAATTACTCTCAAAAGGAAAGTATGCAGAATCTTTCTGAGCAGCTTGAATTTCCTGGAGTTGGCTTGTGTTAGATTTCTTTTCTCCTTGTGCTGCTGGTGTGGTGTTCCTTGTACTATTGTGATTATGACCTAAGCACTTCTTAAAGCTTAAAGTAATAAAAAGCAGATGAAGGTTTTCACACACAAACACAACTGTCTCCTTTGTGTTAATGTGGAGGCAGGGACCGATAGAAAATGCAGACAAAGCTAGTGAAGTTTTTTTCTGAAAGTAAGTTTTAGTGCTGCCGTCCACTTTCAACATCACCTAGCCCAAAATCAGGAGAGCCCGGGTGGTGCTACACCCGGAATAACAGCTCCATCTACTGGCACATGCAGTCCTGACCAACTGAGTTCAGACAGTGCTGGTTACTGCCTTCTACCTCCGAATTTCAGTGAACAGCAGCTAATCTGAACAGATTAAATTACTCAGGGGGAAGGCAGACACTTGGTAATGCAGAGGAAAGGAAGGAGAGAGACAGACATGTAGAAAAAAGAAACTGAGATACAGGAGTCATTTATTCATAGTCAGGAACATGAGAGCCACTTCGTAATCTTAGATAGAAACAATACGATAAACACATTTCCGAACAAACCTACTTTCTTGTGTAATGACCTCAAGATAGCCATGGAATTCCTTCCGTTCCTTCATTTGTGCTGCCTTAAACATTACCAACATGAGATTATTTGTGGACACAAGTGACACCAGTGAATCAGCTGGTTCACAAGCTCTGAGGGGGAAGAAAGGAGAGTACACACAATTGGTAAAAAGCAAATACCAAACCAAAACCCCAACACATTGCTCTCATTCTGTGCATAAATTTTGCACTGTTGCAGTGCTTACCTACTTCAAAGCCTAATTAAAAACTTCCTGTTCTTAAATACCTGTTAGAAGGCCAGTTAGAAACCCAATATTTGAAAGTCACATCTTACAAAAAAGAAACAACTGCAAACATGAAAACAAAGATGGGATGGTTAGTTCTAGGAGACAATACTGACTTTGAACCTTCACTCCAATTAAAAATGAATGAAGCCAATATTAAAGAAAGGCTTGTAGAAAGAGAAAATTTATTTCATTAGACCAACATATTTAACTTCTTGTTGGGGAGTGCGAAAGACAAGCAAGTTATTCTTCAAGTCAGAAATGAAGAACCTGGGCCAATCAGTTAATAACATTTAAAAAGAAAAATAAAATGTTATTTCCCATATGTATTACCCAGCAGGTATGCTCAGCCCTCTACAGATACTAACAAGTAAATGAACACCATTTGCTGTTTTATAGTCAAGCCAGTGAGTGATACAGATTAGTAAAGACCAGCTATCAAAGAGGACTCAAAAGCCAGTGCTATTTTCTGAGGCTTATACACCCGTCGACAGGCCAGAGAAAAGGATTTCAGGGGTCAAACCACTGAGCTCTTCATATGCTTGATGGAGGTGTTGTCTTCACCTTTTGGTCTAACAAAGCCCTGTGGAACTAGTTACCAGGAATTTTGGACAAAAAATATCACCAAACAAGTATACTAAATCATTAAAAGGGGAGGCTGGGGAAGTGATAGTCTACAGCACTCAAGCCATCACAGTTTCCACTCTAGATTTTAAAAACCCTATAATCTACTCAAATAGAGCAGCTAAAAAAAAGCACTGAGCTGGTGAGTGGTGGTAAGTATCCAAAAATCATGAGACTTAGTTTTAGAACTTCAGTCTCTGTGTGAAGAGCACTAATATTAGAATGGAAGAAGAGTCTGCTTGGGAGAGGAAATTTTGACATTTTCTTTTAGTCAACATCTATTTCCTGATAGAAACAGAAAATTCCACCCAGTAATGTGTGAACTTCACATAGTTCTGTAACTAAGTGAAGATGTGCTCCACTTGAAGACTACAGAAGAATTTGAAGAATACTTTACTGTTTCTTTTATTAGCAACATAAACTTTTCCAGTTTTGTAAGGCGGGAGGAGGTGGTGGTGGGACACAACTTGCCAGGTGTTATATGCTTAATGCATGAAGATCAAAGTGTTTTTAACAAAACAAAGAACACCAAAGATGCAGATGACAAGTCATCAGGAAAAAAAACCCCAACCAAACAAAAAACCCCCACACAAATGTACTCACCGGTACAGTATCTTATGTGTGATTGGCATGAGAGAGTCATAAATCGTTAGAGAGTCAGTGATGCAGTTATCTGCTTCAATATGAAGAGATACTATTGAAAGACGAATGAGATGGCCCACTGATGCAGTCAGCTTAAAATAGCAGATCGTCGACCCTGAGGTAGCGCGGCTATCCAGAGGAAAGCGCTCATGTAGACGATCAGCATACATGTCATACATACAACTTGTTCCTGTGAAAAATGTCACATTTTCAGCATTGGACACTCACTCTGAAACTGTTAAATCCACATGGCATTAAGAAAAATACAATTATTTTCAACTAAAGCAACATATGAAAGCATATCTAAATCTGAAAACAAAGTAACCTGTGCCGCTCACTGTTTTCATCTTAGAAGTCTGTGGTCAAGGAGAAGTCTATTCATAAAACTACAGAGCATGGCAAACAATGCTGTTAGGTGTCTTTGCAGTGTATTTGCACTAAAACACCATCATTTTGTGCAACAGGTATTTGCAGTTAACAAAGTTCTGCGGAGCTCCTAGAGGATAAATCACTTACATAAAATATTTGTTTACTGGGAAATATTCATCTTCTGCCAAGGTATAAATCAACTGCTTGCCCTGTATGGATATTATGATATTTATAATAAATAAAACCAAAATAAAAATCCAGCTACATGTCGTATTACTCTGGGGTTTTTAGATTACTGTTAAAACATCTGGGTTCTTGGTGGTGTATTGTGAAGTGAGCTACCAGTGCTACCACTAAATTCATATTCACCAATTCCTTCAGTCTGGAAGGGATGCTAGGATTTTTCTTGTTCAACGTAATGTCCCGTTCAAAGCAGGGTCAAAATGAATTCAGATCAGGACTTTGTTCTGTTATGGCTTGAAGACTTTTGCAGCATTAGAAGTCACTGCTAGAAAAGGAAGTAGTGTGAAATATATGCAGCTCACAGTCAGCAAAAAGCTTAGGGATTTTTTTTGTTTGGTCATATCTAAAACTCTTAACATAGCTCTTTGAATGGTGAGAAGGAGGAAAAATACAAATTAGGGAGAATAAGATCCAAAGTAAGTATTTGCATTAATTTCTGCCTATTAAGAACACAAGTCTCTGAAATAGTTACTATCATGGGACACCTTTTACAGCACTGTGAAAGTTCGAGATCAATTGTTGACTCAAATTAAATGTTGGCCTTTTAACCAGTAGTTAATCAAGATAGGAAGTGGCAGGCTTTGTTTGACTTCCACCTCTAATTTACAGTCTTGAAACTAATGCTATGAATGTTTACGAACAATCTATAAGGGTCAAATACTGTTCAACTGAATTACAGTTATAACTACTTAAAGCTTTGGTTGAGCCATTGTTGTTCTTACTTCCTTCTTGTTCTTATCTCTTCCCAGTAACCTTCTTTTTTATAATAGTTGTTTGTGCTTATTTACTCACCCTTAACAAAGAAAGACAGCTGTGATCATAATCTTTAGAATTATGTGACTACCATTATTTCTACTAAGTAATTAATAATGTTAATAATGTGACAAGCTCACTGCTGGTATGGAGCACAATGCAAAGAATTGAGAGCTAGCTCTGGGAATAGAAATAATGCAAGCATACCAGTTTGACAGCAAAGCTACATACAGTGCTTACCCAAATAAACTCTGCATAACCAGATACCATGACAAGGCAAGTCACTCATCTCAGCTGAATACAAGTCCCTTCTCCAAGCCAATCTTTAACAAATCTGCACTCCAGTACTGAGCCTGAACTGGTAACTGGGTGCATCTTCATGCCAAAGTAACTCCACTACTCTCAAAATATGCACCAGGTGGTGCACCCTCGTATGCTGCTACATTAACACTTTTTGCCTATGCACCAGATTCTATATTCCTAAGAAGACACACTCAAAGAACCCCACAAATGAAATTTCACCAAGACTTTCTCAACTCCTGTGGCAATCCATGCTGCTGTTCCCCTGCAACTCCATTGCATACCAGCACTGAGCTTCTCACAGATACCAGTTGCCACCTGTGATTGACACCAAGTCTGTGACAGTCATCTAGAGTATGGCAGGTCATCCTTCAGCCTTTGAATGAGAGATACAAGATGAGTCCTAAAAAATCCTCAGCATCAGTATTTGTGTTGCACCCCTCTTATTTTCTTCTCTTTTAGGGACTGCACTCTGGAATAAACTGAAACACAAGATCTGACTGTACTAATTCCTCTGCCCTGGAAGTGATGAAATTGTGGTGCAAGTAAGCACCAATGCACAAAATTATTTTATGTAATTGAAATACATGTAAGGAAATGTGACAAAGGCCAATACTGCTATGCTTTGCAGTGTAAGTCAGGGAAGGTTTTGAGCAAATGAATGCTATAGCAAACATAACTTGAATTCTGTTAAATTCTGTGCTGATATCAATCTAAGCATTGCTGATTGACAACTGCTAGCCCAACAGAAACTTATCAGGTGTCTGTATTAAAGGTGATTACCATCCTATTGCTTAGCCTAGCAGCACTTTTTTTTCTAGATGCCTATTCCACATACTAGTGAACAAAGATGTACTGTACTTTTAAACTGCTTTTGAAGTTTCTTCTTACTGCCAATATAAAACCAAGCAGGTATGAAAGTAACCATAACCTTGGCAAAACTGAGCTGCTTAAATCAATTTCTGTTAGGAAGTTCATTAAAACAAAAAGCTCACCAATAACCTTGGAGAAAAGGGAGTAAAGGAGCATAAAGGATGGACGAAAACATTCCTACTGTTCAGCAAAAAAGCCAATAAATAGGTTTAAATTCAGTACTTCCCAGTGTAGAAAAGGTTAATCTCTTCAACACAGTGAATAGTAAACAACTGATTGAGTTTATTTCCTACCATGCCACTGGCTGCATGCAAAAAGTTTACCAGTAAGAGTAAAGGCAGATCATTTTTTTATTTCTTGCACGCAAGACTCCTGGTATCTCTTATAGCAAGTCAGGACAAAAATGCCAAGGCTGAATTTAACCCTCTTAAATTAACACTGAACAGTATCTTGAACAGAAGCTTTATTCTTCACTCTTTCTCTGCCAGGAAGCTGCCAGAATGGTGAATTACCTGTTCCAGTCGATGACCAATAATCTGACCGAAGACCTGCTGCATAGAAAAAGAGTTGTGTGAGTCTCTTCATTCGCTTAAAATCCAGAATTTAGGGTTAAATTCAATCACACTTTAGTCCTAGCGCTAAACAGACAGGACAGAACAGCTACCCTTATCAGGGAGGCCACCAAGCTCCCTTCATTTCTGCAAATTCTGCAAGCAGCTTTGGAAGCATCACATCTGCAGACACCTCAGCGCCTGAGGCATGAGGAGACTGCATGTCAATTAAGCAGTCAAATTCAATTGAAGCAGTGATACTGTGGTACCCAGGTAATTTTCTCACCCTTGGACACAAAGTCTTTCTCTTCTTTCAGTTAGATGGAGTCCTTGGAATGCAGCTTGTTCTGTCCTTTGTTCATAAAACTGAAAGTCATACAACGATTTGCAGCTAATTATATCACCTACAGATATTTGAATTCCACATTGCTAATTTCTTCCCAAGACAGGAATGGTACAGAAGTTGTTTAATTAATGGGCAGCTTTATAATCCATTTTTAATCTTTAATAAAGGGGTGACAAGAATCACATTTTCAATGAGGAGCTAAAGTTTGATCCATATGGAAACTTTAACCCTTCATCTTTTTTTACTTTTAAAGGCACACACTAACCCAAATCTGAGCTGCCTGCAAAGTGTCCGGCTTAGCTCCCGAATATGAACATAAGCACCCCAAACAGAGGAAGTTTTGCAATCATTGTTTACAAGGACACTTTGTACCTTTATTTGACCTCAAGTCTGTTTTGATTTTCCTTTCCCCCCCCTTTTTCTTTCTATAATAATTTTAATATTAGAAACCAAAGATGCTAGATAAAAGTTTTGGTTTATTTATGGAATTTGCTACTCCAAGACTAAAATGTTTGTTTAATGAAATATTTCCTCAAGGATATGGGCATGTGCCAATACTAACCACTTAATACAATAGAGTCCATGTCAACCGCAAGGCCCTGAAGACTTCCCACCGAGGTCCGGTTAATGATACTTGTCTGAATGGAATCCTTTAAAATGGCAGCCACACAATCCTCACACAGCACTTGGCCTTTTGCCTGTGGTACCACAAACACGATCCAGAAATGAATAAGAAGGCCTCCATTGTTGTTGTTACTGAAATAAAATGGTCCTGCAGGTTATCATCATGCTGAAAGTTTTCTGAAGACTAGACTCAACACAAGCTTCTGAAGTACAAATTTAGAAGTGTATGGCTCATTTCCATCTTATGTGGTAACTTTGACACATTAGATGTATTTTTTTTAATCTTAAAAAAAAAAATCTACTTGAATTAGAGCTGGATTATCTCCTAAAGATCAAAACAGAAATAGTAAAATTATCACCTCCAGAAATGCAGAACACTGCATCACTATGCATTTCACCCTGTA
The DNA here is from genome assembly GCF_000696875.1 of Nestor notabilis. Taxonomy (NCBI): domain Eukaryota; kingdom Metazoa; phylum Chordata; class Aves; order Psittaciformes; family Psittacidae; genus Nestor; species Nestor notabilis. The sequence continues at coordinate 60,990 of NW_009918635.1, forward strand.
CTGTGAGCTACAGTGTGTAAGAAATGATTCCTAGACTATTTAAGTAACACGTTACAGGACATGTATGATCACCCGAATCTTTATCTCCTAGTGAGGAGAAAGACCTTTAAATCAAATGTACCCCAGAAACTCCTTTTCCTGAACCAAAGCTATATTTGTTTCGAGAGGATTGGAATAACTAATCCTCTAGCATTAATTGCATACATAATATTAAAGTGTACTTTATTGAAGTATAGAGATTTTCCTCTTCTGTCAGGAGAAGATAGTTTTATGACAATAACATTACTTAGAAAACATGTGCAACTTAGGCAATAACACAGAACTGTGCTCTAAAAGCATGTTTAAGTGGTTAAATTTCTGTGTGACCTATCAACCAAAGCATCGCCAAATGTCTTTAGGGACATTTCTGTTTACCTTAGAGTATAATTCTGGCAGACGAGCAACTGCCTATATGACTTTAATTTTGTCTATACTTTTGTGAAATGAATTGGTATAGGTTATAAATGTATTTTGTTATCAGTACAAGTACATAGCAAAGAGATTAAATCATAACCACCAAAAATAGGCTTCTCTTGTGGACTCATTACATTATATACTACCCCTCAGAAATGCAATTACATTAACCACAGTTTTACCTGACTTCTGAAACTGTGGTCTGCTTATAAAATTTGGAGAAAGAGGAGGTTGTGTAGACCAAGTTCATCTGAAAGAGAAAGTATTAAGATTTAGCTTAGGCTTTCCTAGGAATATCCTCTTTCCCACCAAGAATATGCAATATACACACATTTCCAGACATACATCAGCCAAGCTAGGCAGAGGAGCAGCATGAACAGACCAGCTCTTCAATGCACGCATAACAAGTTAAGTATTCCCAAGAAACACCAGATCTTCTGCCCATGGCCAGCTGACATGTACAGCAACGCTTTTTCCAAATAAATGAGTTTTGAAAGGGGTGCACATTCTTTGCCCAGCAAATTCCAAACAGAGAGGGCTTCCCCGTCCTGATGCTGAAACTTAAGACCAGTCTTCAGGAAACATACATGTGCTTGTAACATTTTGTGTGTTGCTACTAAGGTGCAGTTTACAGCATACATCAGGGCTTTTTCTACAGAATCACAGGAAAACAGATTAGAAGGGGCATCTGGAAAGCATCTAGTCCAACCTCTCTGTTCAAAGCAGGGTCAGCTACACCAGGTTGCTCAGGGCCATGTCCAGTTGAATATCTCGAAGAACAGACACTCCACAGGCTTTGGAAACTGCTTCACTGTCTGATCACCTTCACAGTCAAACAGTTATTTCTAATGTTTTTATGGAATTTCTTGCATTTTGATTCAGTTTGTGCCTATTTTCTTCACTAACAGCTTAGTAATAACATACTGCTTTCCAAAACACAGTGTAAAATATGTGGAGAAAGAAAACCTCTGCCCATTTAATGCTGTAGGACTGCCCTTGGGGAAAAAGCAAGCTTCTGATTCCACCGGTTTCTTGGGTATATGTGACAGTGTGACAATAACCTTCCTTCCTCTTGTTCAAGGAGGCACACTTCTAAAGCCACAAGGTGGCATGTACCTCAAGCTGTTCAGACCTCATCCTGCTGGTTAAAATAAATTCCCAAGGGACTAACGCACAGATTATTTCGAAGAAAAGGCTGCAAAATCACAGTAATATTTGTCCCTAACTTTCAGTGTTTGACAAACGAAGTCTAACAATTATTTTAAGGGCCTAAATAAAATGGGGACCTCAATCTTCCTCCAGATTAAGTGATAAGGGATTTTATATATTACTGTTGCTATCGAAGGGGAAAGAAGCCTGTCTCAAGAGGTTCTTCCACAATCTCTCTGGGGGTCTGTGGGCCAGCAGCCATGAACAAAAGGGTTTCAAGTAGAAAAACAAAACCCCAAATCCCCCATAACACTACTAGCAATTATAGTCAATAGCGCCATCACCACGAAGCACAGTTTCAGCAATACAAAATCCATTGGTGAGTTCTGGCAAAAGTTTACAGACAAAAAATAAATTCCAAGTTACGTTCAGGTAGGAGGTGGTGACACTGGCAGTTCACACCTGCTGTCTGTCACCTCTCTCCAGCATGTGTGACAATGGCAGAATGCTCTGGGAGAAGAGCAAGACACAGGGCTCATAACAGCTTATAGCTGCTCCATGGAGAGCAGGGGAAAGACATGTCCTGTGCAGGAAAACAGGAACCCAAATTCATATTATAAGAAGACAAAACCTGCAATTATTAGAAAAATCTCTTGGATGCATCTGACATTATTATGTTGTTTGTTTGTTTGGGGTTTTAGCAGTTTTCATACTACTGTTTGAATCCTTATGTGGACAGTGCTGCATTTCCTGGCATTAATGTGTTTTCCCTCCCTGCACCAAATGTCTTTAAAGTCAAATTGCATTTTAGTCAATATTGCCACTCCTCTCTCCCCACTGTACAGCAACCTTAATTACCTACAACAGAGTGTTATTTCTGCTTTGACTGATGCAAGGTGTTTGGGAAGAATAATGGTCTTTAGAATACCTACCATCAGAAGGAAACATGAATGTAAATATGTTTGAGAGCTTTAGGGTAATTACAGATGCTTTATGGCATAAGGCTGGCAGAAAATACCAATTTAAATGCAAAAGACTTAATCGGTTTAGTATCTCTAGAGTGGCAGTTAAGTTTTGAAGGGCTTTTGTAGAGTTTTAGTCATAGACCTCGATTTGTGGGGGGAAATATGTAAATTTTTAGTAAATGTAAAAGTCAAACAGACCTTTTCAAAACTCAGCTTGTGACTAACCAGCTGAAAGCAGTCAGTTCCTTCCTACCTCCACATAGCCACCCCTTATACATGGTCTTCCAGAGGGAAGAAAAATTAAAGAACTAAAAAGAACACCACAGCAGACTCAATGGCACCCGAAAGTCACTCTGATCTTTTTGCTAGCCAAGCAGCCCACTCATCTTACCACATGCTGCACGTTCTTTGCCACAGAGAGGAATTCTTTTGACTCTTTCTGCCTATATTCTGGGAGAAATTCTATGTTGGCAACACGGAACAGTCCAACAAAATACAGTGCATCTTTGTTTTCTGCCTGAACTGTAAGATACAAAGAAGACAGTTAGCCTCTTCTTTCTTTCTTCTTTTTTCTTTTTTTTTTAATAACAATAAGATTTTTTCTGATTAAACCAAATTATTCTATTCAGCCTAACAGTGGAAACAACTGCTGAAAGAACATTATGTTTTCACAGCCAAGTGGTTCTAGATGAGTACCACAATATGGTTAATTGAGCACCTGTTCCAGATAGTACCATACAAATGAACCACTATAATGAAGATAATATCAACATCCAGATTCTGGAGCATCCCTAAGGAATCTTAAGCAGAATTAACTTTAGGGGTCTAAAGAGCTTTTAGAGAACATAGCTTTTACTGCCCAATTAGACACTTCTGTATTTTACTCCGCTTTAATTTCTATCAATCTGTTCTGCATGAGAAACAGAAGACTTACCTGACCTTCAGCAGGCCAAGAAACACAGTGGAAGTCAAAATTTCTGAAGGGTAAAGCTCATAGGAGCTGTCAGGTCTGTGCAATAGGTAGCACATAAACCATATTTTTCATAATACTTTAAAAAAAACCAAACAAAAAGGTCCCATTTCCTAAAGCCAGCAGCTGTGTCTGCTCTTATAAGTACTTGTTAAATCTTAACAAAGACACCCAGAGGTGTTTCAGTCCCCATTTAAATAAGTTCCATGTTTATTTTAGAAACAGCCTTCAGGGCAAGTGAGATCCCAAACCCAGCTGAAAATGCTACTGGGGATAAAGATGTATAAAATTGGCATGAGCTTTCAGCAACTCACCAATGAACAGCCACAGTAATGTCCAGGTTACAACTCCTAAAATGAATAGAATGAGGGTAAAGAGAATTATTTTGTTTTGAAAATTCCACAGCAAGTTAGCTTTTTTCTTCAATTTCAATTTGCCATGTTTTTTCCTTGCCAGAATCCTCTTTGCCAGCTTATCTTCTGCAGCTACCATTTGGACTGAGATGTTGGCTACCTAAAATAAGGTGAAAGACAACAAAAAATGTGGAACATTCCTAACAGCAACTGACTGACCAACAAGCAGAACATATTCCCATATGTATTTGCCTGTGACTGCATATATACAACTATAACTTAGTAGCAGTTTAGAACGTCAGAAAGAAAAGTCATTTTCTTCCAGACACTTGCAGATACAACAGAGTCAGTCCCTGTTGCATAAGGATGGCTCTTTACCATCATTGCATCCCTTGAAGCCTCTCAGAAGGTACACTGCAAAAGTATGTGGCTTGTTGTAGACTAAAAGTGTGGACACAAGGCTTCCTTTTCACTCCCACTAACTATACTTCACTTGAGGAGGGAGAAGACTATGAAAGTCAGAAAGTACCCAGATAAGAACTGTACTGTGAGTTATCAATGTTGTATGGTAAGTTTAATACAGTGGCTACAAAAACTATGTGCTGACAGAGCTTGACACCCAGGAAGTGACAAGCATAATTACGAGCCATTTGCAAAAGTGGTGCTGTGAAATAATCTGCAAGAAGTTTTTTTCCTTCTGCCCAATGCTAGTAAAGCCATATCAGAAGCACTGTGTCCAGTTTTGGGCCCATTAGTGTAACAGCGATGTTGATAAACTGGAGTGGTTTCAGGGGAAGTCCACAAAGAGGGGAGGTACTGAAGGATATGATATACAGTTGAGAGCCCTGGGTTTGTTTAGCTCGAGACAACACAGAAAAGACAGCGTGAGTAAATTTACTGATAGATTTCCTTATCTGAAGTGGGTTATGGAGAAGACAGAGCCACGCTTTCCTCACTGATGCACAGTGAAGACACAGCCACAACAGACATACATGACAGCAGGAGAAACTGAGCAGGGTGTGGGAACTTAATTCACCATGAAGGCCATACACCTGAGCCATGTCCAGAGATGTCAGGGAACCTCCATCCCTAGAGATATTCAAACCTCAGTGGGACAAAGCCCCAGCAAATCTGTACTGGCTTTGATGTTAGGTTTCCTTTTTAAAAATTTAAAAACCTTCAGAAGACCCCACCAATGTGAACTTTTCTGATTTGCTATGAAAAGCCTTATTTAAAGCCCTAGATTACGCTTTCAGTAAGAGAGATCTGTATATCCTCACAAAGAAAGCATAAGCAACATCACCACATATATCCTGCCAGTCCTGTAGTCAAATACAATGGTTAGCAATCTTTGATCTCAGACTTGAGGATGTTGAGGGATGAAAAGAGATATTAGTAATAAGTCATAATGAAAAGACTAATAAGACCCAGTCGTACACTTTATAATTTCCTCAAACAAAACATGAAACCGCTGAACTGGAAGATTTCAGAGTCCTATCTTCTGTCTATGTAATTAACTGCACTTTTTTTGCATGCTCTCAGGAACAACTTAATTCGCTCATCTTTTTAAAAACCTTATTGAGTACAATTTTGTTTAAGTATGAAAACCAAATTGCCTATTCATTTGTTTAAAGCTCTGTTCTGTCATGCAGAGTTCCCTTATACACCCAGGTGTTCAGTAGGACAGCTTGGGACAGGTCAATGAATGCTCAGTTCTGCATCTGAAATTTGGGCCATTTAGATCAAGATTCTCCTCAAGACTATTCTAGGTTTAAGTTTTCCCATGCCTTTTGTTTGTGGCTGTAGACCTAACCAGACAGATTTATTCTTAAAAATTACATCCTGTCAAGGATCATTAAAGACCATAAATATGCTTTTGAAACAACTACTGTCTTCATTGCACCTACTGCAATTCTAACCTTATTTTGAAAAAACAAAACAAAATGCACTTCATATATGAGGGCTTGCATGGCAAAGTTCTCAGTTACACAGAATTCATAGGAATATTGAATGCTATGAGCTACATTTTAAGTATTTCCCTAGGTTATATTAGTTTACCATAAACATTTTATAGGAAGAAAAACAAAGGCAAGGTTAAGATGTTCCCTTCTCTCAATAATTCTTAAGTCAGCTTTCTTCTCTACTGTAACTCAGTTCTTGGTTTCCAGCTAATGTTGCAATGTGACTATCACCACACACTAAATTATTTATTGCTTCTTTGTCACGAGTTAATGCTCATGCAAGAGTTCCCTTCTGTGTTTTCTCAGGGAAAAACAAAACACTTTACCTTTAATGTTGCCTTTCTTGTCAAGAATTTTTTTCTTTTTTTTTAAACCCACTTCACCAGTATAAGCTTTTCATATTGTCCCACTGACATGCCCATTATTTCAATTGCCTGAAAATACACGTTACTAGCAATCAAACATATGTTAACATTTTCAGACTGAGTTACAAAACAGAAAATTATACCAAATTTAACTGTGATGTTAAGTTTACTACTTGAGAAATAGATCATAAGAGATCTAATAGCATCAAGAAGCATATGAAATCAAGAATGCTTAAGTCACCTACTTACACTTAGTTCATCTTCAGTTTTAGCTGCTGGGTGATCTTTTTTTTTGTCCATACCAGCAGAACTAATGTTAGTGCTTGTCCAAGCTGCAAAAAAGCCTTACACCTTTTCTCAGGCACTACTTCCACTTATGAAGCTGAAGACAACGAACAACAATGTCAGGACCAAAAGAGGCATCAATTTACTTTGATGAGTTTCCAGTTGTAATCTCATCTGCCCTATTGCTCCATTGTGAATATTAGGAGGATGCTATCATGTAGCTTTAGACATAAAGACAGACTGAATAAAGAAGGTTTTGCATAGTTTTTTTAAGCTAAAATAGACTCACACTTGTTAAAGCAAAAATCACACTGCTAAAATCTATATATCATTAAAATTTCACTAAATTTGTTGCCATGAACAAGAAAATAAGCAAGTGTAAATACGAGAGCAAAAGCATGCAACTAAAAGGAGGGAAATGTAAACACCTTGAGTACAAGAACTGCAAATAGCACATAACTGCAAACAAAGAACAGCACTTTGACTCTTTGGAATTTTGTAACGTGCCTATTGAACACTATTTTGGTTATTTATTGTAACTGAGAAATAAACTGCTTCAGGCAACATATTTCATATTTTTAAAATAGATCAGGCTTCAAACTGAGAATCTTTTTTGTAATCAGATGCAGGAAGTCATTTGTACCATAACAGTTCCATCCTATTTTCTTTGGTAATTAAATATTTATAGAGGATGTAAAACAGTACTTTCCTCAATGGATGCTAACTATAGAGTTGTCTTTACTTTTAAGTGATTAACTATCTCAATGCCTTCCCTCGGTCAACTTCAGAAATGGCACTGAAGAAATGCCAATTTTTTATTAAAAAAAAAAAACCCACACAAAAATACCAAATGATTCTTCTATTAATTTATCTTTGAAGATGAAAACCCTAGCCTAACAATTATAAAAACTAGGAATAGAAAAGATGTAGTCAGACCTCATAGCTGGTGAGCTCCAGGCTCATTCTGCATAACCAGCGACAGATTACTTAAACTACAAGGCAAAAAGTCCTACAGTTAGGTAGTGTACTTGTAAACTAAAATATTTCTTTTCCATGTGTTAGTCTTTGGCTATTCCCTGAAGCACAATATTTATGTCCTCAATCATTTTTTGTTATTTTTTCTAGAACAGCAACCAGTTCTATACCATATTTTAACCATATGAAGGAATACTTAAAGCTCTGGGTCCTATTAATGATTAGTAGCATAGGAAAATCTATTAACTTATTCCATACAACTATATATAATTGCTTCCAAGTGTCTTTTTTTTTTTTAATTAAACTTAATTTTGGGGAGATTACATGGTCTCCTAAAGTGTTTCTGTAATTCCCAAAGCCTTCCACTATCTGTGCATAGGGAGTCACTATAATACAAATTGTGGTTTAGAAGCTGGTCCATAGATTAAAAGACCTGTGCATGAAAATACTTTCCTTTGTCAGTATCAAATCTTTTGCTTGTTTATTCAAGAAATCCTCTATGTTCTGAGGAAGCACAATTACCTTCGAATTTCACTTTTCTTCAGCTATTTAACTTCACGTATTTTCTCCTGAGAATATAAAAATAACCATGGTGTTAAACTGAAGTAGCAACAAGAGTCAATTGAAAGGTAGAGTGTTAAACGTGTGCTTTAAACCTGGTATGAGAATTATATGCCATTTTCTCTAGATTATACAGAAAGGCTGACATGAAAGTTATTTCCATTCCTTCAACAAGGTAAATAACATTATTACGCACCTTTAACATATCTAAAGTGTATGTGGGCTGCTTTAAGAAATAAATAAATGAAGCAAAAAATAAAATTATGGAGGAGGAGGAGGTTCTCCAGCTGCCAGGATGGAGATCTATGCTGCAGTCCATGTAGGAGACCACACTGGAGCAGATGGATATTCCTGAAGGACTGTGCCCCACAGAAAGCCCATGTTAAAGCAAAAGAAAAGAGTGAAAAAGGACCATCAGAGAGAAACCATTGTATACTGACCATAACCCCCCCATCCGCACTGCGCTACTCCACTTTTGGGGGTTGGAGGAAGATGGGCAAGTAAAGGAGTGGCATGTGAAGAAGTGAAGCTGAGCCTAGGAAAGGGGAAACGAACAGAGTTGTTTCCATGTTTGCCTTTTTATTTTCAGCTACTCGAATTAGTAGTTACATTTTAATTTTAATTGACAACAAATTAGTCAGTTTTCACCAAATTGAGTCTGTTTTGCCTGTGACAGAAATTGGCAGATAATCTCCCTGTCTTTGTCTCAAACCATTATTCTTACCTCCTTGTTCTTCCTATTTTCTCACCCAGTCCTGCTGAGAAGGGGAGGAAAGGACTGAGCAGTTAGTTGGTTGGGAGTCTGGGTGATAACCATGGCTAACCCAAGACAGTGTTGCAGTACCTGGTACTTACTTCCCACCTCCTCCTTTTAAAAAGAAAGATTAAGGCTTGAGGGGTTATTTTTCCAAGATAAGTGCATTCTGTTTCTGAGTAAAGCTAAGAATAAAGAGGTTGGCAAACTGAAATAAAACACAAAACACATTAGAAATAAAATCATCTTATGTAAGTCAGCACTGCCATTATTCCATTTCTGAGCTCTGTGGAGAAACGTGCTTTCACATAGGTCCACCTGAAAGGACTATTGGCTTTAAACCATTACTTCGTACACTTGAACTGGCTGGCATTACGCAGCTTGACTTTGTCTGCTACAAGTAATGCATATCAAAACACAACCCAACGCTTTCTGACCCATATCAACATAACACCTACATTGATTGATTTTCAGAAGCACCCTATTTTCTTGCCCTTTGTGGCTTCCAGACCAGTTCTACCTCCTTATGCTTTCCTACTACTAAGAAACTCACTATCTGAAATCACAAACTTCTCAGTTTATTCACACAATAACAGTGACGCTTGGTTTTACTCATAACATTCTCTGTTAGGGCTGTAGCTTTCTCATGCACATCTGTTCTGCAGCCTGTTTGTTTCCCACCTCTCTAAGACTATCACACAACCAGGGGCAGCTTGTTAGCTTAATATGTGCTCTTCCCTCTCCCTCAGTGTCCCTGATTAAAGGATAGTCTGCAGCAGATTGACTTGACAGCCTCAAGCCACAGCCGAGTTGCTTGCCTATATTCCACAGATATCATGGAGGAAGCTGGGATACCAGCAATTCAGCTCTGTAGGAGGAAAAAGCTCATTTTGTGCTGCCAAACCTAGTGCTATGCTAGGAGAGCAGCCTGTCTGGAAGTTAGGCATCTCGATCCAAGTTTGTTTTCTAAACTCAGTCTATACATAATGGTGACAAAAAACCAATCAAAACGAAGATGAATCATACTTTCACCAAGTACAGATAGAAAAGAGGCTATTATTTTATCAAACTTGTCATCTACAAAATCCTCTCTAATAGAAAACTTTCACTTCTGACCAAAGCTGCCCTTGTGATCAGTTCAGAGGCAGTCTTCTTTGTTCCTTTAAATGGCAGAAGCCTAGAACCAGCTTGCCAGCATCACCCTACCAACTCATCAGGGTACTCTAGAGGGCTATAACCTCAGCATGACACTTTTTCCAAACTGCACAGCAAAAGTGACAGTTTGCTTGTGTCTCAGGATCTCCCTTTGCTAAG
>NW_009918635.1:71125-76328 GCF_000696875.1 Nestor notabilis
GAATGTCTAACAAGTTGTAGAAAAACATGGAAGGAAGAATAGTGCATAAACAGTGCAAAGTGAGTTCTACTAAAACCTTATTTTAGTACCTATAAGAATTCGCTGCATATTACTTTTATCTTTTTCTTTCATCAAATTTCTGTTAAAGCACAGGTCTTAACATGTCTGTGAACACTAAACAAGTGTTTAAGTGATGATTCATGATAACATTTGAGAACGCATTCATAAATATTCTTGAGTCAATCAATTTTCTTCACACCTGACAAAGACTAATGCTGTATGATTGCATATTTTGTCCCTTGAATAATTTCTTCAAATTACAGCCAAGATTACTTTGAACAGAGGAAGAAAAGGTTTTGGCTGTCCTTCTCAAGAACCCAGCTGAATTTGTAATTCAGCTTCATTTTGAACCTATTGAAGGTCAAATACTTGTACCTTTGTTAAGCGCATGCTAATAATGACTGGTATGCTACTAATAGCATGCAAAGATCTGCATACACGCAGGCAAGTCATTAACATTTTGGTCTTTCATCACAGGAGACAAAACCAGCGCACAAGAACCATTTCTTTAATTTTTTATTTTCTTTTCTGGAAGCTAAAATTGTGAGCAAATTGAAATGAGGCTTTTACCCAAGTAGGGAAATGGGTTGCAATTGATTACTAAATACTAAATTATTAATAATTGTCTAATAATATCTGTTTCAGTATCAAATTTTAACCTCTTCCTCCTCCTCCACTGAGTGAATACCATGCTGCTTGCTTTCAAGATCTTTGTCATCTGGAGATTCAGCTACGAATCACAGTGCTAGTATTTATTTTTCTTCTTTTTGACCTCTTACTTAATTTCCAGTTCCTGACAATGCTGCACTATGCAGTAGAGGCCTCTGATGTAACACACAAAATCATCTTGGATATTGCAGCCAATTGAATTGTCTTCAAAGATCCAGCAATGACATATAACTGCCATTGACAGAGCATCTCATCTGAAATGAAGCAGCTGACTGCCCTGCCTAGCAGCTTCCCTGAGCAGTAATGGAGCTATTTTGCCTCTCCTATGTGGACTGAGAACAGCTTAATTATTTGTATCCCCATCAATTAAAATCAAAATAAAAAGGCTAAGTGAGTACATCTTTTTGGCACAGTATCCATTTATCAGTCGGTGGCATTTTGAAGGCAGACAAGCCCTGCTATTCCATCGGGTTATGGTCTAGTGCCACTTGTCTCCTTTTGGGGCCACTAACTAATTTTACTCTCATTTTTTCTCTTGCTTGTATGGACAGCTATGTGTGGCAGGGAGCAAGAGAAGTAATACTGACACAGAGTGTATAAACATACTACTACATTAAGTATGTCTTGTTAAGCGAATCTCATCACTCTGAAACCTGCTGCATTTCAAATAAATAATATACAAAAAAGGATAGAGTTTCAACAATAATGAGGTTGATGCAGTTAAGCTAGCACTGAAGCCAATGATAACACCCTCTACAGAAGTCAAGTCATGGCAGTGCTTCAGCCAAGCAAAAGCAATGTTTGAGCTTTTCAGGTGATGAGAGGTGCTGATGTGCGAACTCACATCTACGAGTGCTCAGTCATGTGTGCTTGGATAGGTCAGGTCTGAGCAGAATTTGACAAGCCAAATCAAAGTGCTTTACTGGTGAATGCGTTTGTGCTCCTCCCTGCAAATCACACTTCACATGGTCCTTAATGGGTGCCCTGCTGAAAATGAACAAAAATTAAATTTATAATTTCAGGGCTTCAGCTAATAAGCAGTGTTGTTCAAAAGCATTGGTCCATGGTCTTGACGACCCCCAGAAGCTGTTATGATTAGTGGATCCCCTGTTCTCTGTGTGCCATGTGGAAGGCAAACAGGAAAACATCACTACTCTTACGCATTCTTAGCAGCCCGTTGCCACAAGGGATGCCCAGCTGAAATGAGGCTCCTGTTTCATGCAAGCAAACCAAAGATATCTCACTCATGTATGCAGGACTGCAGTGTTTCCCCCAAGAAGCACCATGCCCAGGGCCTCCACAAGCCTCATGCCAGCCTAGCCACAGTGTTTGCAACAAACAAATTTCCATATAAAATGCTAGTAGATTACTTGTCCTGCCTCTCCAAAGTTGCATTTTCCTTGCAATTAAGCAGAGAATAGCTTTGATAACCTTTAAGAAAATCAGTGCTGGAAGTTTATGGAAGTTTAACTCTTTGTCTTCCCTTCTCTATCTCTCAAAAACCTATCCATGCCATTCCCTTTCAGTCTTGACCTTTTATCTCATTTCTATGTCTCCAATCATCTTCTAAGTACAAAAGCAGAAGAAGCTGGGGGAGGGGGGGGGAATCAGAAGAAATCTGAACTTCTTTCAGCATCATTATTTGCACCAAAAAGTCTTCAGCAGGGCATTCAGCCCACCTATGCTACTTCTATCCCTACTCGACCAGGTCTCAGAGTCTTGTGATGTTATCATCCAGGCAGTGACGGGCTACAGCAAGCACAAACAATTTCAAACTGTTAAGGAGCAGAACAGATTTATTCTTTTTTTAAAGCCAGTTCCTTGAACTAACTTACTATTAAACAGATATTAAACGAGCTCTTTCACTCAGTCTTTTGAATTTGGGGTTTCAGTTTCTTTGTTCAGGGGTTATGGGGCAGCTCAACATTCCACCCCCTAGAAGTGACTGACATTGCTGTTGTCACCCCTTACCCACCAAAAATTTTGCTAAGTAGATTACTCAAAAGACCTACAGAGGTTAATTCCAGTACTGAAAAAACATACTGGACAGGGAGTGTCAAGGGAATTAGTCTAGCTAATTTCACAAGGAAAAGATCTACAAAAGTATTTTTAGTGTTTGAATTACATAGCTCCGTTATTGGCAGGCTCCTCATTGAGACAAAGGAAATTTTAAGTGCCAGCAGAGGCAGGGCAGTGCAACTAGATAATTTACAAAGAAAATCTGGTGTTCGGAATAAAAATCACACACAAGCACAGGCAAACCAGTTGAGATGAACAGCCAGTGAGGGCTGTTAACCATGAATACAACTGACCAAGGATTGCACTGACTTCTGTTTACTAAATTGCACAGTCCTCTGTTCAAACTTCTTTTTCAGAGATGTTCCTGATGTTCTTGCTGGGTCATCACAGTCCCCTCTGACCCTGACGTCTTTGAGCAGTTGCAGGCAACTGCTCTGTCTCAGCTGCAGGGACACTAATCTTCATTAGGGGGTGATCACCAGCTTGAGTATGTGCTCACGCCCTCGGGCTGAGTGCAGCGAAGTAGCAGGCAGAAGTTAGGAGAGTCTGGGCTGGAAGAAACGACAATAAAAGTCTAAACATAAAACTTGTTACTGTGACCCACATAAGCTGCACTTGTTTCTCCTGCCTGCTTCTAGATTCTGCATTATAGAGATTGCTGTTTGTATGTCAGTTAAAGCAGCGGGAGTTAGAAGGGCTGAATATGTTCTGATCTGCATACAGCAGTGTCCTTACGTATTCACTGCCACATGATGAAATCACAAGAACAGAAGAGCTATTAACAAGAGGGAGCTACAGCCCTGTCCACTCCACTTACAAGATCATCATAAGACCTTGACTAAAAAAAGGTACCATAGTTTGCTCTACAACTAAGGGTGGGCTTGTTTTGTTTTTACCTTTTGTGTCTGCTGTGTGGAAGTTCAGCAGAGAGAAGCACCCTGTACAGCCCTTAGGTCTCCATACAGCCTCAACTCAAGCTTGTGAACCTTCCTCCGTATTACCTAGCTCCACCAGTCAGCATCTCACAGCAATACCACTTGAGCCAGCTCTGTGGACAAAAGCTTTAGTTGAGATTTAAATACTGTGTTTTTTCCAGAAGCAAGCCCCATTCCATATTCTTTCAGGCAGATTCAATTCTTCCAATATTAGAGCCAATCACCTCACAAAAGACAAAATGAAGCAGATCAAGACCACTGAGGAAATCAATCTGATTGGCAATGTGCTGGAGTGGGAAAGCCACCTGAGATTTATTTAATAATCAGTACTGGAGGATCAGTAGGATATCACAGCAAACAGAAGCTGATCATACATGTACAAGTATAGTGACTAGTAAAGATAGCTGAACACAGAAGCTGCATTTGCCTACTGCAGTGAAATTCCAGTATCCCTTGTTGTCTGGAAAGCATGAGATAAGGTCCCCACACAAAATCCGCTGTGTACAGTAATGTCAGAACCTGCCAAGACTCTGTGCTTCCTCTGTGTAACAGAGCAGAGCTGAATGTCTGTGTGCCTTGACCTTTAGACACAGGGCGCTTCCTATATCCACTTCCCTGCTGGCTGCTCATCTTCGTACCTTTTGCCTGTCCAGACTTGTAGTGGATATATTTTAACAGGCAAGATGGATTCGTCATGGTCCTTTGGTACGTCAAAAGGAAGGGAGAGCTAATTTAGGACCATCCAAGATGCTGGCAGAGCCACCCTCTTAAGAGTTCTTACTGCCATGGCCAAGAACAATACAAACATGACAAAAAAATACCTACACTTTTGTGCGGACAGCCTGAACCCCTCCTCACACAGTTTAGGATCTTGTGCAGCCTTATACAGTGTCTTGGCTCTCGATCTTGCAATTGACATTCAGGGCTATCAAGGTTTCTCCTCCAGAACCATTACAGGGACACAGCTTTAAGGGCCTTGCTACCCTTGCACTAAACCCTTCACATCACTGGGATCCTGTTCAAAAGACCAAATTTCTGAATTTGCCTCAGCCTCATCATTTCTCAGACTCTTCTTTTCCTTACATTTCAGGGAGATGGTGACAGACGGGACTGTATGTACTATGTGATTTCTACCATTTAAATTGGTTATAGAAATTGTATTTTTCAACAAGTCTTCATTGCATTTTTAATGCAGCCCTCCTCCAGAGGATTTTAAAGCACTCCCAGACACCAGGATAAGTCTCAGAAGTGCTTTGCATTTGTAATGAGTCCCGAGGGAGGAAACATGATTCATTCCTTAAAACGCCAAGCAAATGGCAATAGCCAAAGCCTTTATCTCAAAGGACAAAATGTGATTGCAAGTGCCCAGATCATAAGTCAAAGAGCTATTTTTGGAGTTAATTTTCCTCGCTCCAAGGAGCAAAACAGCTTTTTTTTTAAAAAAAAAAAAAGAAACCTGTTTTTTTGGAGGTCTGGGTTTCCTTTTGATGGATAGACACTCATCCATCTTAGAATAAAAA
>NW_009918635.1:76359-110554 GCF_000696875.1 Nestor notabilis
CAGTAACACTGCTTTTTGTTTCTTCGTTCTTCAGTAACTTCCACTGGACATAGGTATGGCTTATCCCAGTGCAGCAGCTTTGCCCGTGCAGAAGCATGATTCTGGAGAAAGCATGTGCATTTTGCTGTGCATTCAGTGTTATTTTTAGACAGCCAAGTAAACAACCACGTGTCAGTTCGGCAGTGCGCATTACCGGTCGCTGCTATGAACAACTTCCCACTAATGCGAATAGAGATCCGCCTTCCCTCGTTCGCAGCCAAGATGACAGGAGTTTCCCCTTCAATTGCTATATATAGGTTCAAATTAGAAATATTACCTGAGCATATATAAAAATGTTGACCAAAGGGACAACTAAAATTCAAGACCCTTGGTGACCTGCGATGACAGAAAGAGTGGTATCAATGGCATTAAGCCTGACCATTTTATGTTTCCATTTGTAGAGGTCATTCATCTCCTTCTCCTCACAAATTAGGGGGGATAATCTTTTTTCTAATAGTGCAGCTGGTTCCCCTCCTAGGGATGCCCTCCACTCCAGCCTTTTTTTTTTCCACCAAGAACATCTTTTATTCTGTCCATCTTTTCCTGTATTTCATGGGTTATAACAAGCCTGCTCACTGGAAAGACAACTTTAAATCCATCTATTCTTCTACTTCATTTACTTTCCAATTTACCATTTTTTCCTAAAGACCCGCCACATGTTTAAAACAGGTAAGTCAGTAGCAGGCAGGAAATGTTTGCTTTTTCCTTTTCTGTCAGACCTTCCTCTCCTCTCTCTTTGTAGGTTTAAACAAGGAGTCCAGGAATCAACAAAATATCTTTGTTTTCTCTGCCTGTTACAGGGCATTGTGTGCATCATTCCCCACTTAGGACAGTGCCCTGTTGGGAGCTCACATCTCACCACCATGACATTGCAAGTAAACAAAGAAATCCAGCTGTTTCCATCCTCCATTGTCTGATTCTCATACTCTAAAAATATCACTGCAAGGAAAGGTTTTAAAGTTTACAGCACAGTAACTACTCTCAGCTGGCCTTGATCACACATGTTATACCTATAGTACAGATTAAACTATCATTTTAAGAAGATTGTCCCAAACACAATGCTAAATCACTCCTTTTATTTCAAAATTACTGTGAAGAAGGTAACATTTTCTGAAATTCATTGTCTTCAAAACTGAAGATTCATTCTAAGGTTTATGATTCATCCCGTTATAGCTGGTACACAACCTCTTAAAGAAAGCAGACAATGTTCAGAACTGAAACCTCCTTCCTTCATACCTTTTGTAGGAGACAGCATTTATACTTAGTTGAAGGGCATGAGCATCAGCACTCCTTCAGTTAAGTGCTCCCAGGGCCCATTTATCTCCAGCTAATAATCCAATTTGCCTGGATGTACTTGACTCCAGTGGGAGTGCAATTCACAGAGCAACTGCAGAAGGCAGTTCTTAAGGGACTCATCATATTACATGGAGACAGACATTTTAAATACAGAACATACTCTGCCAAAGCGAGGTTCACTCGTGCAGCCTGCTTCAGTGACATGGCAGTACTACGGCTCGGTTTCATCTCGCAACTCCCACTTAAAAAGCAAACAGCACAAAAGCTGTTTAATCATTCATGGATTCATTTTACAGAATACAGAGACTGCTGAATCTGGCTGTAAAAAATAATTTTGGTTTGATCCTCATCCTACACCAAATGTATAAAGAGAGGGTAAAAATAGAAAAGTAATAAAGAAAAATAGCCAATTACTACAAAGGCACTACTCTCTTTTTTTCTAATTACTTTCACTCAACTGGTTACAGGTGCTTCACATCCAGAAAACACAAAAACCTACCACAACAATCACCTTCACATAATACTTCTCTTTGTATTCTGTCTTGAAAGGTTATGGCAATAGCTTGACTTATTAACACAAACACACAAAAATCATCTCTGTTGCAGCCATTGTATGTGGCACCTCCTAAAACAGCTTGTACTATTAGTTATGCTTCTAGGGGAAGGATTCATGTAATTAAACATTTCACAGCAGGAAGAGAAAGTAACTTGTTTATAAGGAAGGCCTTCAGGGCTAAGTAAATCTCTTACAAAACACACACTGTGATTTCAGTGGGTCTCTTTCTGAGATCCAAGCAAGAATGCTTCTTAATTACACTAAGAAATCCTACAAGGGTAGATCTCTAAGACAAATGGTAAAGAATAAGACTGAATGCACAGGAGTCTGAAAAATAATTCCCAGGATGTAGGGACTGCAGGTCTGTTCCTTAAAATTCACTACACTGACCTTCACGGCAGCAGTTAGCACATCTGAGCTTTGAGCCTTCCCCAAGGGAGCCAGCTGTCCTCTGCCCCCAGCAGCTCCTGCAAGGACCATGCGCACATAGGAGACACATGCCACACTCCTACATGGTTCACTTTCAGCTGTGGCCACACTGCTACTGATTAATAACAGCTCCATCAACATCCAGAAATAAAACACCCTTAATAACAAACAGAAAAGAAGGATTAATAGCTGCTTTGTTACATTCCCAGCAGCTCCTGGCAGTGCTGAGCCATTTTAGGATCACTACCTCAGAGCAAAAGCTCCCATAACAGCAAATCAAAGTGCACTTCAGCTTATGCATATGAGCCTGAGGTTTTTTTAAACTCAATTTACCTTTCCTCAGGCAAGGCCTGAACCTTTCACTGCAGCTCCGTCATGCAATCTAACAATCAATCCACCTGACTACAGCTCAAGCTCTTGTACTGCAGTAGCAAAACCTTTTCCAGCTGCTATTTGCGTGGACACCCAACTGTATCCATCTTCATAGAGTCATAGAATCCTTCAGGTTGGAAAGGACCCTAAAGATGATCAAGTCCAACCGTTAACTCTATTCTGAGGTGCAGGGAATCCGAAAAATACTGTTCTGATTTAACACCACCGCCACAACCATAGCACAGTGCTTGATTCATATGAACTGTGGCAGATCAGGGGAAAAGGTCTCTTTGGAGGTTCTCAGATGATGATCGATTTCCCACTTGCACCTTCTGAGTTGCTACCTGGAATATTGATTTTCCTCCTTGTATCAAAAGCTTTTTCTATTCACTTGGAAAACCAATGTTGCCATGGTATCCAAGCACTTTAAAGCCAGACCTGCATTTATGTGGCTGTTGAAGTGGTTTTGCTCCCCTTCTACTGAAAGCCAAACCCACAAACACCAGGTCTAGTGCTCAGCAGCTCTGGGGAGTTAAGGCACATCCATGGTACTCTGGTATCTTTAAGAATGTGATCAAAACAACACCTTTTGGGTTGTGTGTTGGAAGGATCTGGAAGCAGCAGAGCAACCTTTCAATCTACGTTATGTGTGGGAGCTAATACAAAGAAACTTAGAGTGAAGTGTTGACTCATAGTGACACTAATGCAAAACCTGTTCCTAAAAACAATCTCTACTCATTTTTGTCCTTTTCTGCCATGCCTTAAGAAGAAATGAAAGAAACATAGCATTTAGCTGATTTTTGTACAAACACAAACGCTTTTATGCACCTCACATCTTTACTGACAAGATGACAATGCATATACTTTCTTTAAATCCAGTTTGGAAACACCCAGCAGTCATCAGTCTGTCTCAGACACGTTGTGCTGATTCAAGCCCCCACCATGCACGTGCTCCTTCCCTCTGCTGCTGCCTCTCTCCTCACCACGCAAGCCTGGCCCTGCAGATCCTCAGACCAGAGCAGAGACCACTCCTGCATTTCTGGACATCACTTCTTCTGAATCTACACATAAGCATTAAACCTGCCACGTAGTCTGCAGACCACTGACTCACTAGAGCATAGGATTTGCTCCTGCCCAATAACAGAATAACATTTCTACCAAAGAGAGCCATTCAGGAGAAATTTAATTAGGGAGAAAGGTCACCTCTTTAATTTCCCCTATAAATCCAATAGGGCTATAGTCAAATTTATATCTGCATCTGAGAAATGGTATTATAACTTTATTTGAATGTCACAGCATTGTGCAATGTGCTGTGGCACAAGCACTGCAAGATGAGAGCAGAAAAGATTTCCTTCCATCCAAGGCTGTGATTTTCACCCTGGGTAATAGTTAATACCCTTTTTTCTTCCCCTCTCTGCCGTTTTATCCCATCATTTTCTACTGCTCGAGCTTTGTCACAGAACTGTGGTGGGTTTATTTTGGAGACTCAGGTGGGAATACCAACCTCAGAGAAGTTCGAATAGGTACATCAATTTGTTAGAGTGGGGAAAAGTGGCTGCCTGTGCATGTTTTCCTGGCAGTCACTTGTGTTGTCTTCCTGCCCATGTCACTTGCCTTTTCTGCAGGACAGGAAGCCACACAGAGAGGGAAAACACATTTTCCAGTAAAGAGCATGCTGCGCACAAAGCACATGACAACAAAATTGTCTGTTCCTCTCCCTGTCTGTTTGGTGATTGTCTTAAATTTAGGATGTTGCAGATTGTTTGCCTTGGTAGCTTATGCATGCATTAAAAAAATCAGCTTTCATGCTTCCTTTTAAGATTATGGAAGACAAAATTGCTGGAGGGAGTTCTGTGTATAGATGCTTATCTGCAGCCTTCATGACCCCCCTTTCGCTGGCTCAGGAACTACCATTGGCAGTGACAGAGCAGGCTTAAAGTAACTGGCTGAATTTATTTCCTCACTTCCCTTCTCAATATATTTCAAAGCTTATTTCTAGGAGACATTACCGTGTCACTGATCCTATTGATGTCTGGGATGCTCAAATCATCTTTATTAAGTATTAGCCTTGCTTTCATAAAAAAGGAACCAAGGCAGCAAATTCAAACAATGCGGCCAGAGCCAAATCCAATTAATTACAGACATAGAAATGAAAGTCTGACATCTTGAATCCTTATTCTTCCTCCTTGGTGGCTCTGTTTTGGCCTAAGCAGATATGAAAACAAGTCAGATCGGTCTGAGTGCTTTGTAGCTGGAGTGCAAGCAGCCCAAACTGCCAGCTCACTGGCAGAAGGCAACCACAGGCACCAGCATCTCCTTCTCCTTGAACCGTGCTGAGCCTGGGGATGCTGTTCAGCAATGGCATGGTGCAAAGGGACACTGAGGGCAAATTTACCAAAGAGCAAAGCCTCTTCATGCCATTCACCCTCATTAGTTTTTGTTTAAAACACCTGATGTTATGTTAGCCTAATGGTCCTCAAGGTCCAGCTTAATTGAACTGGCTGAACTTAATATTGACTTTGTTGTATTTTCTTTCTGCTCTCCTTATAAATGGGGATAAACTTGGATCCCATGCTCCTTTATGTGGTTCTGCACTCACATGCCTATTGATCATCCTTTCAGAAGGCCATGAGATGTCACTTCAGTGTTACAAAGATGTTACTAAGCAATTGTCCATAATGAGGTCATGGCCTCAAAATATTCATGAAGGCAGATAAATGTCATTTACATTTCTACAAGTATGGCAAACTGAAGCACAAGGGCATCAATGTTTAAGGTGTTTCTGGTCGGGCTTGCTTTGATGGAGCTTTCTCTGGTACAGCTGTTGAGGGGGAGGATATTTAAAGCACTTTCTTACAAAAACATTGTGGTTTATTTTTAAGCTGGGACAGCTGACCAACTTACATCCAGGCTTCAAAAAGCAATGTAAGGCAGCATGTGAGGTGTCTTATCTTAGCTCATACTTGCTGCCAAAGTGAGCCCACAGCCTTAAGTAAGATGTTGTTCATCATCTGAGGAGGGAACCATCCCCTAAGCATTAGAGAGCCCAATAGCAAGGAGAGGACCACTCCCCTCCCAAGCACACACATACATACCCTTCAGTACATGTTCAAAGCTTCTGTGTGTCTCATTCTAATGTATATCAAGGCTTTTAGTAGTAATAATGCAGAAGGTTGTCATAAAAATTAATTAGGCTTCTGGGAGAGCTCAGCAAATGCTTTTGATGCAGTAGAAGCAAACTTACAATGGGTTGTTGTTAATATAAGAAAAGCAATAATGCTTCCTGCTAACTTGGTCACTAAACTAGCCTGGTACTGTATTAATTTACTTCCTGGCTTAAGATGTTCACAAACTTAGTAGTAAGGAGGTTTTAATAGAAGAACATTATTAGGCCAGAATGTGTTGATATTTAAATAATATTAATATTTCTATATCATATGGGAATATGGAAGGATAAGATACATCCACAAGATAAACAATAATTTGAAGCATCTACTGCCAGATATTAACAGCTAGATCAGTTTGATGCTTTAAGGTAATGAAAGAATGTGTTGTGAGGAGGGGTTACCAAAAATAAGATCCTGGGGTATCAGTCATTTTTTGCTGCTGTTACCGTACTAAACCAGGTCCCGTGTCTGCAGCCACAGGGTATACATTTTCTTTCCTCAAGCACTTGGCTGTTGTTGCTAATACAGTCTGCTAAAATTATCTTGGTTTTATTATTAGTGATTTTGTTTCTATAAATTCCACGAAGCTAGAATGCCAAACCTAATGAAAGGACATTTAATCAGGGAATGTACCCAGAAGGCCCAGATCGCTGCATAGGTTAGGCTGGGTGTCGATCAACAGGTGATGAGCAATGGTACTGTGCATCACTTGCTTTTATTGGGGTTTATTCCTCTCTTTCTTTCCTGTTACTATTTTATTTTACTTTGCTTCAATTATTAAACTGTTCTTATCTCAACCTGTGGGTTTTACCTTTTTCCAGTCCTCCTCCCATCCCATGCAGACAGGGGGAGGGCAGGGAGTGCGCAAGCATCTGCCTGGTGCTTAGTTGCTGGGTGGGGTTAAACCACAACACATGATGAAGAATTCCCTAAGTCTGGAGATTCCTCTGTTGCTGGCTGTACTGAGACTGGCTGGGATGGAGCCAACCTTCTCTCCAGCAGCCTGTAGTATGCTGTGCTTTGGATTTGTGACTAAAGCAGTTGACAACACACCAGTGTGATGGCTATTGCTAAACAGTGCTTGCACAGTGTCAAGGTCTTCTCCCCCTCTAATCCTGCCCCTGCAGTTGAGGGTGGGAAAGATGAGGGGACACAGCTGGGACAGCTGACCCCAACTGACCAAGGTGATATTCCATGCATACAGTGTCATGGTCAGGAACCGAAACTCAGGGAAAAGGAGGAGGAAGGAGATATGTCTGTGGTAACAGGTAGCCATCATGCATGCTGAGGCCACGCTTTCCAGGAAGGGGCTAAATGTCTGCCTGCCAAATGGGAAGTAGTGAATTAACTCTTTATTTTGCTTTGTTTTCACACACAGTTTTGCCTTCCTTATTTAACTGATTTTAGCTCCATCCACAAGTTTGCTGGCTGCAGTCAACCCAGTACACTAGATCAGTGGAAATCTGAGCTAAATTGGGTGGAACTACATGAATCAAACTCAATGGGTAATAATATATCTCTTCTTATTTTAGAAAAATACATGGCATGTGCCTTTAGACAAACACTAAATTGAATGCTAACACAGACTGTAAAGACTATAGCAGGGAGTCACTCAGAGAGGGCTCAGAGTTAGGGATGAGACAGACTGACCCTTCAAAACACTTAGCTCCTCAGCACAGTACCATGTGGTCATTGGTTTTGCTTTTACCACCTTTAAATAACGAGTCTAAAAGGTGGTGTCTTTAATTTGTCTTTATTCTTAGGTCAAACAATATCATCACTGAATCGAAGAACGAGGTTACTGGTTGAAATACAAGTGCAGTGTGAGACAAATATGGAAGATAACACTTTGCAAATAAATTAATACAGAATAATTCTCTTTGCATAGTTCAGAAGTAAAAAGTAGGAGGCAGCAGTGCGCACGTGCTGTGAACTGACACACACCACCACAAACACCCAAGTTCCTAGGTGAACTCTTGCAGCTGCAAATAAAACAAACCAAACCCAAAATACCCCAAAACCTTAGAGAGCACTAACTATTAAAAACCAGGCAGAAAGGGAACTAATGAGCTTTTTTTTTTTACTTTTTCTTTTCTTTTTTTTTTAAACAGACCATGCTGCAGAAGGGACACAGATGCTTTAGATAATCTGCCTTGGCATCCCATAGCCTGTCATACCCGACTGCGATGCTCCTTTGTTGCTGCCCATCTGAAGGCCTATAACGTTCTGTCCCTGACGAAGCTGCTCTTCTGAAAATCCTCGTCGATTCTGCTGTGCTTTCCTGTCCAGATACACACAAAAAAGCAACATACACACATCATTCTGTGTACGCCCAAAGAATCATGAAAAGCAATCTGAAACTGGCTCATGTTAAGAAATGTGTCCCTGTAATGCAATATCTCATTTGTACCATCCCATGGGCTGGACAATACTGGCTGGGCTAATTGCTTTCGTGCGCTTAGAAGTAATGCTCTAGTCAAACCTACAACACTTCAGGCTTTCACTGTACCACTTATTCCAGAGGGGATTTCCCCAGCAGCTATGACAGGTAAAATATTTACGTCGTGCTGTATATAACACATGTAATAAGGTTAATTTGTGTTAAATCCTATTGCTCCCAACAGACACTTACCTGTGCTATAATACAAGTTGATACCTTTCTAGTGCAACAGTAAAAATAGATATAATGTAACTCAGTGGAGTAAATAAGAACTGGATGTACCCAGAGAAACAACGGGTCAGAGATGTGACTTGCTCATTTTGGCAGAGCAGATGATGCTTGCCCACTGGACAGAACAGTTGCTCTCTTGCCATTTCCAGATCTCTTTCCTCTAAGCAATAGACTTTGCCCTTTGCACCCGTGTCTTAACTCAGTGACAGTCCTTTATCTTCTGTCAAAACATACTGACCATTTTTCTTTGGTGTCCCTGGTCTTGAAAGCCCTTTGGATCAAAGAACCTTTGCTGGAGTTTAGAAGGAGCCTCTTTTCCCTGAAAATGGCACTGGGGTCCAAAGCGGCAGTTAAAAAGCAGCACAAAACTTTGTACTCTGCTGCCTTGAGAGAAACTGTTCATCTTGGATTATAAAAGGTGGGGAAAACAAGTCTTTTACAGGAGAGAAGGATCAGCCTGTTGCTCCCAAATAAGCCATATGAACCAGCAGAGCCCCAGACCGAGGAAGGCTTTCAAACAATCGGACTCTACTTCCACCCAGGTACAATCTTTCTCCTTGCTGTGTCTGTTTGTCCTGGGATCAGGTTATCCTGCAACATAGCATAGTGTTACAGTTCCCCAGCTCTCCCCACCCCTCCACTAGATGAGAATGCTAGATTAGGTGCCTGCTGTGATTGAAAACGATCAACATGATCCTCTCCACAAGGGTCTGATCCTGCACTGTGCTGAGCACCCTGGCTTGAGTCCAGAGAAGCACTTAAACTCTTTGCTAGGCTCGGGGTGTTCAGGACCTTGCAGGAGAAGAGCTCTGACGAAAGTCCAGCAAAGCAGAAAGGTGAGAAAGATCCACAGGACACCAGTGCTGACCGTCATTTTTCAGAATGGCTCTCCAGTGTTCATGTATAGACTTGTAGGAGGGCTTACAGGAACCCATGCCCAGCTCTCCCACCGCTTTGGAGGGAGGCACACACAACTGTGGGCACCTCAGGAAGCACCCCCCTCTCACTGCTGCTTGATTGCTTTTCCAGAATACTTACACGGTAAGATCTCCACGAGAGGATGTTTTTAGAACTACTCCTATTGCCTAATTGAATCTCAGGTTCACTGTGTCTGCCTTCGTTTTAATTAAAATCCCAGCAACATATTCTATTATTTCTTTCTCTTTCCTCTTAGAATTTTCAGCTCTGTGGTAGAGTAATTCCACAATATTAATTGGATGTACAATTTGGACCATATAGTGTTATTTTACCATCTTAAGCACCACATTTATTACATGATGGTCTTGCAGATAAGGACATGTACTTACATTCTGCTTTTAGTTTCACAGAAATAGCTTTAACTGAGACTGTAGAAAAGAGGGGAGGGCAAGACTATTCCCCTCAGTGTCTGACACCATGTCAAGTTGTTTGGCCTGTCTGCCATGACCTGGCATCACCCCTATCACAAACTAAGCCCACCAGATTTGCTAACTTTTTGTGCCAACTTTGCACCAGTGCTTGTGGTTGCCAAACCACAAGATAAGAAACAGCCATGGACCCTCGCTAGGGCACACAAGGGGGAATCAGGCCTGGTGGGGCTGAGTATGTGAGACATTGACAATAGAAAGTTAAACAGCTTAACTCAAGTGTATCTTAATCACTGTAGATCCCTGCATGGATACTGTTACTCCATTTAATCTTGATTTCTTTCAATTTAACTTAAGGCGATTAAGAATGAGCCTGAAAGCCCTGACTCATGATGAACATTGGGTGGCAGTGAGAGGGCTTGATCTGCCTGAAGGGATGGGTAAGCAACTCAGAAAACATCTCCTGGTCTGCAATATGTTATCTCCTTATAGAAATAACACCTGTTTTCCTTAAGGCAGTGGCAACAAAATGTAATTTCAAGGACTGCAATAGATAGGGATTGGCTATCCAAGCAGCACGGGCAGGAGAGACAGCTAGGGGAGGAGGGAGGTGATCACATCTTCATTTATGCCAATGAAAACTGTTTCCACCCACAATTAAGAGTCCAGATGTAAATTAATTTTTCCATGCAGGACTTTGTTTTTGTTACATAAAACAAATAAGTCTGTCTGAGTCATAGTGATTTCATGTCTGGTTTATATTAAAGCGTGTAACTGGATTTTAACCCAATTTTAAACCAAATTATATTCCATAAATACAAATCTATTTGTGTACCGTATTAAGTTAAAGGAATTTCATATAAAGAATGCACGGGAGTTTGCATTTATTCACCTAAAATTCAAGTCTCCCTTAGCATCAGTTAAACCAGCTGAAGGTTTAAGACAAATCAAGTGAAGTTTGTTATACTTCTGCTGAGCCTCATCCAAAAAGTCAAGGAAACCAAAGACAAGCAGTCAGAATTCTTTTTGCTAACATGCTTCAGACATTTCAGCATAAGAAATACTCTTGGATGTAGAATCTCATGTCAATAATATGTCTGAGGGGCAGGAGGGGTAACTAACTACAGGAAGATTTCCTTTTCTTTTTGTCCCTGCTTCTCAGCCTCCCTATCCAAAACAAACAGAGTATTAGAGCAAATAAGCATCTTTGCCAAGACAGAGAATTCTTCACAGAGAAGTGGTTCTCCTCAAGAAAAAAAAAAAAAAAAAAAAAAAAAAACAACTAGGAAATGAAATAATTTTTGGTTTGATAAAAAATGGAAAGAGGCTTCATGCTTTCTGTTTGTTTGGTAAAGGGGTTGTTATATGGGAGTTTGCAGTCATCCATGACAGTGATGTCTTCATCAGTCTTTCTGTCTGTTACTTGATGTGAGGCAAAAGTACACTTTACCTGCCAGCTACTCTTAGGACACACATATCTGCATGGCTGTTGCCATTTCCGTTCCCTTTTCTTCATTAATAAAAATAGAAGATTAGCTGAAGCTGCTAAATAGATGAATGTCATCCAAACTGGTGACTGAATTTCCTAAGTTTTGTTTCTCTCCTGGTAGGGAATAAGAGTCATGGATAACATCAGTGGACAAGAAAATTATGTCTCTTCTTCAATGATCAGTGTGGGCCCCACATGAAGCAAGATGGACATGCCCCAAAGGTGCCTGGAGCAGGATGCTGCAATCCTCCTCCCTGTGTGCACTACCAACAGCTGGCCACCCAAGTGTGTGCATGGACACATGCACACACATGTCCACACCAGCACAGCCTGTAACAGCCTCCTTCAAAAGGAGTGCCATCAGGAGAAAACCAGAGCTGGAGCCACAGGCAATGTGCTCCTTAGCACAGGTACCAGTAGCGCTGTCCCAGCCCTGGGGCAGGAGAGACAAGTAAGGTGGCCTGATTGGGCTACAAGAGAAAAAGCTGCACTACACAGCTCCCACAGGGCTCCTCCGCAGCATCCCTGTGTAACTCTAGGCTGACAAGATATGACAAGACATGGGCCTGGCAGTGATAATGGTAAAGTTGGGAACCAGGGAAGGGTAGAAAACGTTGCTGCCTGGTTGGGTCTTTGCCTTCCTCCAGGTTCCGGAAAGAAAACCTTTCCCTTAGAAGGAAACTTTGGAAAGATTCTTCCCCTCTTTTCCCAACAATATTACCAGCTTCCCAGGGAAGACAGCGCTGAGCAGCTGTGCACTGGACTTTACCTGTGAAACCAGGATGGATCCCCTTTGTAGCAGCCGTCATCCTTGGTGACTGCCAAACTGCCCAGAGCCATTAAGGTTCTCTGCACTGCTGCCATGTCCTTCCCTAGAAAGCCAGACAGAGAAATGAATATAAGAAATCCTTGCACAACAAATAGCTTGGCACACTAATCAACAGTCTTAACCAATGTCTTAACTAACTCCTTCAGCCCCCCTGAAAAATTAAATTAATAGCATTACAGAAACTATTTTACTGTGCTGAAATGGAGGTACTGACATGCAAGAGCTTATTAAAAGTCATCAAAGAGATTGTGTTAAAGCAAAACTTGACATTTCCAGGTTTCCAGGCCTCTGGCTATTTTAATGCCTTCCCCCATACTATTTTAAGACCTTCTAGATAACCCTTCTGGCAAAATTTTCTCCTAAGAGATCACTTCAGTGTACAAAGAACAGTAAATAGACTCAGTAAATGTGTCTGTAGGAGAATCTGGTAAAATCGGTCCCACCTTTTAGTATGGCAATTCCACACAGTCCCTGTGCTAACAGACCGCACAGCAGTCCTGGAGAGCTCCTGTGCAGATGATTCCTACCAGTCCTTACCAATTTAACTATAAAATCACCTCCCAAATCCCTCCTACTGGCTTCCTTTCTCAGGCTGCCAAAAATTGATGCTCTACAGTTTCATACCTTCAGTTCCTTCCACCCAGTCCCCAATTCTTTCACTTCCTTCCTATGTTACCTCACTTCATTCATCATTTCAAAAAGTCAGGGCTCACCTCATCTTCAGCCAACTAAAAGTTACACATCTGATCATCACTAGTTCTTTATGTTCTCTCCATAAACAACAGCAAGAGAAAAGCTTCTTAGGAGATA
Organism: Nestor notabilis; assembly: GCF_000696875.1. NCBI lineage: Eukaryota > Metazoa > Chordata > Aves > Psittaciformes > Psittacidae > Nestor > Nestor notabilis. The sequence goes on from NW_009918635.1 coordinate 89,364, forward strand.
ATTTATCCCACCTGTATTGGGAAGGGTGAAATTGCCTGTCACTTGCTCAGAAGCACACCTTCCACCTAGCTGAAAATTCAACAGATTTCCAAAAGGGCATCTGACATCTTTGGAATATAAGGCTCATTTTCAATAGAGGTTTGCATTTAAAAAATGGTATTCCCTCTTCCTGTTTCTCCTTCAAAAATGAGGATAATAAATAAATCTTCCTTTTTGGTCAAAATATTTTGCTGATTCCTTCAGGAAGTTAAACAAACAAACAAACAAACAAACGAGAGACATGGAACATTTTAAAAAGTTAAGATTGCTCCTCTTTTCTTGGTTCTACTCCTGCACTTTGTCACTTTGTGTAAAAAGGGAAGGAACACAAAGGTATCAGTCAGCCAGACTCTAACTCATTACCCAATATGTTAACTTTTGGAAAACTTTCTAGCATAAATGAGATGCAGCACATATTTCCAACTGTGTGAAGTGGCAAGCTATTGGAAATCTGCCTTTTGCCTCTCCCTTCTTCTGAAATCCTTCCATAAGTGTTTCTATGACTCTTCTCCCTTTCTTTTGGTTCCAGTTCTTCCTCTTTCCTAAAATAATTTGTCTGGTTCACAGATTTGATTTTGACTGTAGGTTCTTCACATGGGAAAAGAGATAATTCATTAAATTAACTCTAGATCCTAGAGACATGATGATGATAACAGATTTCAGAAATACCTCCAGTGGAGCAATATTAATGAAGATCACTGTGGACCAGCTGGAGCATAGAGGGAAGCAAGCATTGCACATTCTGTATTTATGCTGTGCATCACCCTGATTATAGGCAGATGCAGTTCAGGGCTTTGGTTCATACAAACCTAACTGCATAACACACCGGCTGAGGTGAGGAAGACACCCTAAAGCTGAAAATGTCTAGCAGCTTCCAACTGTGTCTGTCATACAGCCTATTAAAGTTTATAGCTACCCTATCTGCAGGGGACCATTTGCTCAGACAATACATTGTCAGCCATCCAGAATCCTCGGTTTGTTGTATTTGTTACTGCAGGGTGCATCAGACAGGGTCCTTGCTTAAGAGGGCAGCTGAAGAGCTGACATCCCACGCGTGCACGTACACAGGCGCTCATGGAAGAGGGCGAGGCAGAAGCGCTCAGAGCTCCCCGAAGCAGCAGATGTACCATATGCTGTAACAGATGCCACACACAACGTCCTTGCGATGCCTCCCATATAACAAGGAGTGCGGTGACTGACTGGGATGAAGAGGGATGTGAAGAAGGATTTAAAAGTGAATGAGCTGAATAATGACAGCAAACACCGGGAAAAAAAAAAGAAAAAGAAACAAAAGACGGGTAGCAAAACACGATGATGGGCTCCATGGAGCCATCTGGCAGCCCCCCCACGCTCTGCACTCAGCTCCGCTTTATTTGTCATTGGCGAGTGGGAGATGCTGCAGGGAAAAACAGACCCAGTGGGAGCCGAGCACCACGTGACAAAACAAAGCTACAGCCCTGCTTTGCAGAGCCTCCCTCCTGCGTACGAGGGGGGCTGCGGGTGAAGGAACACCCCAAAATCCATGTGCTCTTGAGATGTTGTCCCTCTTCCAGCAGAGGATGGGTGGGGCTCAATGGTCAGCATCGGAAGGTATGCGAAAACTCTTAAAATTCCCAGTGAGAAGGTGACCTCACACTGCAGCCGCCTGACAGCAGGGACCATACACATTCTCTGAAAGCAGGCTTAAGCTGGCATTGCAGAAAATTGCAGTCAGTGCCTTTCCTCAGCTCCAGGACTTGTTCAGCAACAGCCATGTGGGCTGCATGCCTGACCCTCAGATCAGCCTCCCTGAATCATGCTGCAGGGACCTATGCTTATGGCATTTCTTCTGCATCTTCAGTATGCTTTGGATAGCACAGACTCATTAAGGATCTTGGCACAAGGAGGAAGGGGCCTCTGTTCACTTCTTATGCTGTCTTTCTCTTTGGGGAAACCTGACTGGAAGGCCTTCTTCTCCAGAACCAGAAACTGGAAGGTTCAAAGCCAAAGACAGAGAACTACCCTGCATAGTATTCCTAAAATGCTCTTTAGCAAAGATTGAACAAGAATCCAGAAGTACATCTGCTTCTTGCTTGCCTATATATATATATATATGTAAAAAACAGTGAACATAAAACCTTGGGATGAATTAGGGAAACCACTTAGCACAGTACATTTATGTAAGAAAGGACCAAAAGAGGTGATACTTCTTCTGGACCAAGAAATTGCGGAGGTGAAGAAAAATGCACCAGATGGATTGAATGAGTTGGAAAAAGCCAACAGCAAATTGTATCCTAAAACATTTTCATTAATCATTACTAAGAATTTCAAAGCAAAACAATTAGTGCCAGAGAAAAGCTGTTTTTCAGTCACAAATACTTTTATTTCCCTCTCTCCCTATAAACATACATGGACATCTCCTCTTTTTCTGAAAAGATTATGTTGTGAATCATAGGAGTGCTGTAATTATGACACAGTGAAAAGGAGATTGTCCTTTCTGTCCAGCTAATGCATCCAGGTTCAGACGATTGAGCCCTGAAGCAGCACAGATGCTAGAGGTCAGAGTTACGGTTAGACACAAAAAGCTTGCAGCGAGTCCCTACTGGAGAGACATACTGTTTCATCTCAGCACTGAAATGAGCAGCAGGAGGGGTGAAAAGGAAGCAGGAAAGTGAGGAGACACAGATTAGTTTTGGTAAGTCCTAAAATAACAGTGGAGAAATGACTTGCATGTTTTCCTCCTCGGTAGCAAGTTGGTTTTTTACTTCCTGTCCTCTGGAAGTTACTAGCTTTTCCAATTACATTTGTTGAGAAAAGATGATGAGTGAAAGAGAAATGAGGAGAGAGCCATCATCATTAGCAGCTTTTTGTCTTCAAAGCAAGTCGCTTTGTACTATACTTTCATTTGCATGGTGTGAAGCCATTATGAGATGCAAAAGACTGCAAATAAAAGCATCTGAAACGAGCTATTATCATCCCTTGCAAGATAAACGAAGCTTCTCTTTCAACAGCATTCTAGGCTGAGGGGTGGGAGGGTGTTACACCAGGGAAGGGAAAATCCCTTCATTTAAGACACTTCAAGGTAGACTGGATGAAACCCTAAAGACTGAACTGGAAGAAACAATCCTGCTCTTGTGCCCAAGGGAAGGTTTGTCAAGCAGATCTGGCACCCTGAGAACCCTACAGATCCCAGCAACTCCAGCTGTCAGTACATCCTTCCCTTCTAAACCATTCACAAAGAGTTCCCTCAGCCTTTCATTCCTTGAGCTGTCCTTCAGAGGAATGATCTCTTCCACATATCCCGAAACCCTGTGAATACAGACCCCACTTTTTTTGCTCTGTGTGTGCTCCTACAAAACTGTGCTGACCAGCTTTCTCAGTGGTTTGTTTTCCTCTTCCCACAGTTCCATTCTCATGGCAGACTTCTGATCCTTTCACTACCCTGCTGTTGTCCTTGCTCCGAGCCCTCACACAAAGCATTTTGCACTGCTTTGTCCAGAGAGTTGCAGGATCTACACTGAATTTGGTTAGAGCACCAGAAAAAGATGCATCACCACAGAAGTGGGCAAACCCAGCCATACAGATGCACAAATGACTCAGCTCTTCAGGAACCAGAACACACGGTTTCCATTTCGAGCATTGGATGGAGATAGTCCTCACCTGTCTTACTGCAAAACCATCAGGGTACTCTGAATTATTTTTGCTGTTGCCATAGTGACCTCTCTTAAAAGACTGTATCCTTAGAGATGCTCAGCTAAGATGGTGTAGAAATGAGTTTTACTTCTCTCTAGTCATAAACGAGCCCTCATAAGCTTCACAGAGGCATATATGCTCCTGGGAATGTGTTTTATAGCTCTAATTTAAGCTTTGCTTATAATTTGAAAACTGCAATAAAATCTTCTCATCAGAAAATAAGTAGTTACCATATTTGCTAATAGAAGCTATTTACTTGGAAATAATTAGCATAGAGAACATTTATTTTACTAGGTCTGTGGATTTCTGTGAGAATGATGGGCTTTTGGATAACACATGAGCTTGGAAAGGCTCCGTTATGTCCTCAGGGTAAAATAAACCCCTCAGAGGAGATAATGCACCACCGGAAGAACATGGTAATAAGGTAAGGCAAACAGAAACAAAAGATAATTGCATTAGAGAATATGCCTTAGACAAAATGCACCATTGCAACACATCAAAGCAAAGTAAAATAAGGACTGCAAGTTGACTTCCAGTTCATTATTTTTACCTTCCCATAAATCCACTGTCTGGAAAATATCTGTTGTTCTGACTCCGTAGATTTCAGCAGCTTTTAAGAACTGAGAAATTTGTTCCATCTGCTTGAAAGCCATTTTTGATTCAGAGATCTTTGCAATGGGCTCATTTCCCTTTGGATGCAAACTGTTTATTAACTTGCATAACAGCTGAGAGATAAATACAGAAACAAAATTAGAAAGCAGTCACCAAACTAGAAGGCAATTTCTGCACATGAAATGATGCTGCAAAATGCTTTTGACCTGGCCAGTTTCTGTCAAGGACATAATTCCTCCAATTAAAAACAAAGAAGTGAATTGATAATAATTAAAGTATATTAGAAATACATTAAAGCTTTCATTAACTGATGGCAATAGCCTTACCATATAAATCCTAATCTGCTAGGAACAACAGAGCAATCACTGGTAAAGGTTATATAACAACTGACAGAGAAGAAACCACATGCCCGTGCCAAAAAAATAAGCAATGTCAATTGAAATATTGTTAAAGTCACTTTGGCAGAGATTCAGCGATTAGCGTATTCTTACAGCCCACTGCAAACAGCAGCATCTGCCTGTTGTTCAATAAACCAATGGAATACAATGTCTGAGCTACAGAATTATTCCCAAGAAAAACAAAAAAACCAGTTATGACATAATCCAGTTCTTCAAATTTTCTAATCTCTTCACCTTTCTCTACTCAACACTGATTGATTGTTTCTTAATAAGAAAAGTATACATCTGATTTTAAAACAAATCTCATTTAACTGTATGAGAAAAGGTGGCTGAAGAAGTGAGTCATACTCGTATATGACACGCATGACTCACAAGAATCTGAATAAGTACTGTACTAATCACACTGCACTGGTAGAATAATTATCTTCTGAGATTAAGACTCCTGGTCAAAAGAAGATAACTCAGACACTGAGATATCTATTTCTGCACTGGCCATGAGGTCTGGCCAATTTAGCTAGATGAAGACAGAAAATAAGGACACTGTGAATATAAACACATGCAAGAACATAACTGGACAGAACACTTACCGTTCCATCCATCAACCAGGTCTGAAAATGCTGTCTTCCAGGAGGAGGGTGCTCTATCTGTTCTCCACACTGTACAATAATCCAGTTCACCAGCCTCGACTCTAATTCCGGGTCATATTTCTGTTCAATCTTTTCCTGAACTTCTCGGCTTAAGCCATAGCTTGGTCCTCTGTTAGCCATCTCTGGAACCAAAGCAGAACTTTCTTAGTGGGCAGAGTCCTGATCTGCAGCTGCGAAGTAACGCACCGGAAAATTAAAGAATAAAAGAGTGAGCAGCTTGCCCTATACGTTAGACAGTTGAACAGATGTTCATCAACACTGAAAGTAACTGTATGGCACCGGCTATAGCTGTTCTGCAGAACAGGGGAGGGATCAACGAGGGAATATCCTTTTCCAAAGCACAAATCAGCTGCAACATTCTTTTTCTTTAAAGAAGGAAAAAACAGCAGTCCCCCCAACCCCCCGCCCAACCACAAAAAAAGAAGAAAAGCAAGATTTAAAACAGAGTAGATTTATAAGAGAGGCTTCTGCTATGTTTACAGAGAATACAATAGAGTTTTCAGAGCAACGTTAAAGCTGCCTGCAAATCCAAAAGCACTTTAAAATTGCCTACCTAATACTTGCTAATAAGAAGGCGGCTGTACATGGGAGCTCAATCAATCCAATTAAAGATGCAGTCAGGGTCTTCCTCAGCAGAGATGCAGGGATAGGTATCCAGAGATCGGCAAACTGAGAAGCGTTGATGAATTTAAGAGACGAAGGCTGCCACAGTGCCCTGCTGCTGCTGCAGCATCGTGGTTTGAAGAACAGTGTATTGATTTGATTTTCCTCACATATGAGGAGGGTCAAAGCAGGGGCGTTGCTAAGAGCCATTAAAGAGGCCTGCCTACTCAGTCACAGCCTGGGGATCCTGTTTATCTCACCCATCTGCAGTCTGTTTCCATGCATGTTTCCTCAGCCTTGTGCTGCTCACCCTACAGGCTCAGTTTTACTCCTCCTAGTCTGCATCAACTAAACTGCACTAAGCATCCCAGTACCAGATAATTAGAATACAAATAGAGGGACTTCACTCTCTTAAACGAAGGTAACATGAATTGCTACTGCTAAAACCAGGACGCTATGTTTATTTTTGATCACAAAGCAGAAGCAAAACCTTTTTCTCCCTGTTCTGCATTACACTACTAACAGGCTTTGACTGTGAAAAATAATTTCTCCTCTTCCGTGTTCAAGTGCTGATAGAAAGTTTCAACAAGGGGTCAATAGCATTAAAAGTCAAAGAAGAGAAGGCAGGTAGCAGAATATTATTATCACCCTATTGTTAGTATATATTTGACTATGCAATGGTGTAATAGTGTCTTAAGAAAACAACTTGAACCACTAAAACCAAGGGGAAGTCACAGAAAACTAGCAAGCACAAAGATTGTATGGTATGAGTCAGCATATCTCCAGTGATAGCAATGGAGCTATGCCCATGTACGGTAGTTTAAATTTTGATTATACCACTGCAGTGGTGGGAGGGCAGAGAAGGGAAGTTAAGACAAGAGACTGCTTCTGGTCCGATTTGTACAGATTTAGCCTTTATTAAATAGAAAAATTTTGCTCCTCTCTGAGTTGCACCAGACTTTGTCAAACGTCTTTCATTCATACTGTATTATTCAGCCTGCTACAAAATAGTTCCCTTTTGGCAAATGATTCGTGTTAGGCTTGGTATGAAAGGAGGTTGATAAACCTGCAGTGGATTCACAGTCAGCCTTGCCAACAAAAGTCCTTCTGCTGCATTTAAAAAGAAGAGAACGGGGGAAAACACAGCACCTTGTAAATCTATCTCATAATGGTCTCTTCATCCATTATTTTCTCATTTTAAGACCATGAATTCTAAGATATACACAGCTTCAGATGCTGCTGGGCTTGAGCAGACTCAAGAGATGAAAAATTGAATAGATGACCCAATTCATTGTTGTCCTCCACAGGCTTTTCATTTAGTGCTTTCTCTTCTCTGCACTGGTAGTTTTAAACCCCGATGAAATATTTGATTACATAACTGAGAGCATGCTACGTGACAAGGCCGCCACTTGAGCACTTTCCGGCCCAGCGGACACGCCGTTGAAGGCACAGCAAATGCACAGGAACCAAGAATGCAAATCAAGCCTGGGGTAAACTGCAGCTGCAACAGTAAAAGGCAATACGTGAATTTGACATCCTTTCCATTCAAGCAACTGTTAAGGGCCAGGCCTCACACTTTGGCCAGTCCCACAAAAAAGAAGCAGCTTTATTTTGCACTTTCAGATCTTTTTATGCTCTTCTGTTTCGGAGGGACTTACGATTGCTTGGCTGTTTCTGGTCACAACAGGGTGTTCAGTGCTTCAGGGATTTCATGAAAGCCACCTACCTTTGCTTCAGCCTCTGACCTCATTTCCTAACTTGAGGGCAGGGATGGGTAATTTAAGCTTCCTAAGCTGCAGAGCAGAGGTCTCCCCTTCACAGATGTTGGCTATGCAACTTGTTCTCAAGGGATCATCGCATACTGTGAAAGCTGAAAAGCACGCTTGTCCATCAATATCAATTTTTAATAAGGCCTTGAAAAGCAGGAAAGCTACAAAGAATCGGGTGAACGCCAGCCTCCACCACTATTTCCAAAGTACGAATGATCAGATCATAAGCCTGCTTCCGTGCCATCAATCCTGGGAAAAACAGTGGAATGATTTATTTTTTTTTAAAGCTGTAGTGTTGATGCAATTTACTAAAAGCTCTGTAATATGTAAGAGTTGGCTATGACACATTGATCAGGAAACTAAACTGATTCTGAAACAACATGACACATTAAAGAGATGAAAGCTGGCTAACTGGTAGGTCCTGTAGTATGACTTTAACTGAAAAATCACTAATGACTGTACATTTTTGTTCGGTTTGTACAAGAATACATTCCCAGGCCTGAACTATTTACTATGTTACTAGAAGCCACAAGAAAAGCTCAGACTTCCATCATCAGAAATGTGCTTTTCAGATCATAGCAATGTCCTGTGAAAAAACACATGTTAAAATGCAGAGGGTGATGGAAGATAACCAGGTGGGAATAGGTGCTGGGTAAGACACTCTGACCAAAGGGCTTGGCTGAAGAAAATGTGGGAGGTGCAGCAGCAGTGGGAACATCATACCCAGTTCTGACAATGACTCTCCAGAAAAAGTGGTGGAAGAATGAATTAAATTCAATAGTCACTCCAGTAACCAGAGGACTGAAAATTAGAACCTGAACGGTAATCGCTTTGGAAGGATTATCTGTTTAGCTCATCAAAACCAGAAGCTAAGAAATGGCAAACATGTGACTACAAAGCAAAGAAGAACTGAAGGAACAAAATTTCTTTCTGTTGGACACAGGCATATTAAAGCCTGATGGCCAGACGTGATGTAGAAGAAAGGGCAGGTTTTCAGCAGTAAAGGTACTACCATCAGAATACCTACCTACTGCTTCTGATGGATTTTGTCCTCTTATTTTTCTTGGTAACACAAGATTAGAACTTCCGACTACAAATAGAGATGAAGCTTGAGTACTTGAAGTAGGATTTCACGCCTGTAAACACTATGGATCATCTTATGCTTTCAGATAACCACAGTATTACCCTATAAATCTTTGTAAATCTACAAGCAAATGCTGCCACAACCACAAAACTGACATTAATTATCTCACTACCCCTGCTTAGATCCAGGGTAACTCGATAGCTTTCAATGTCTTCCAACTGGAACACAGAGGGAAAACCAAAGCTTATCCTACTACAGAGCAACCCCTAACCTTTGTTAGAGCCTCTGTTTGACAATTCACTCCTTAGAGAGAGCCTGGTATTTTAGTCATCCCAAAGCACTATCTATCAAAGTATGTTGGGTCAATTCCCATCAGACAAAGCTATCCAGCAATTAGAATAACTGGGAAGTCCAGGCTCCGTTTCCCTGGCACCATCTATCAAAGTATGTTGGGTCAATTCCCATCAGACAAAGCTATCCAGCAATTAGAATAACTGGGAAGTCCAGGCTCCGTTTCCCTGCTCTGCGACTGTGCAATAATGAACCTTCCATAACTAAGTTTAAAAAAACAGAATCATGAAGTTTTCTGAGCTGTAAATGGCTCAGAGCACCTGCCCTCACAAGGAAGCTTCTGAAGTGCTGCTGAAAGGTGCTCCTTGCATATACACCTATGTTGTGATGTCACATTTTCTAGAGTTGCAGAGAGGATGCCAAGGTTCAGCACAAGCTCAGTGCAAGCATAGGGCCTTTTTCAGGTTGCTGCAAGGGCAGGTAAGTGCTCTGCAGATCCTTGATTTCATTCATGGCCTTGCTTTGTCATAAGATGCTCGGAGACTTTCCATACAAAAGATCTAGGCAGACTAGGGGAAAAAAGCAGCTATTGGAATACGGCCATCTTAACAGCTGTGCAGGCTGGGTGGCAGAGAGGTCAGAACCAGGGGACAACATTAATTTTAAAAAACTTTAACTTCCCCATTAATTTGAAATCTAAAATCTAGAGAGCCTCAAACACTAAAGGTGCTAATGTAAGCATCTTCTCTTACACCTGCAGCAGGGTTTCTTTGCCATCTCTGAAGATGTTAAACCCCAAGGAAGTGCATAGTTTGAACACTTTGGATTTGAGATTAAAAGCAAAGAAATTTAGCAAGGAAGAGCCTTCCTATTTGAGAGACAGAACAGAAAGGACTGACAGTCTGGTCTGCAGAACAAGGCAGCTCCTAAGGCTGCCATGGCCAGCAGTATTTCTGGGATTCTTAAGTGATTAACCACCTTCCAGACAGCTTGCCAGGAGAAACTTTTCCCACTTACCACAGGAAACCAACTTCTGTAGATATAATTGTCAGCATTCCCAACATTCAAGATGGCCTTGGACGTAAATTGTGCATTTTAATTCTCAGGATCTTTTAAGTCTTGTGCTGGATTGACAGATTCCTGGGAAAAAAAAACGAAACAACACATTCAATTTTTTTCTCTGTCCCCAACAAAAACGATACCTTTGGAGAACTACCTTGGTTTGAAAATTACTCATTGTGTTACACATTTACTGGAAGAACAGAAAAATAGTAACATCTTTATTTCACTGAAACATAGGTCAAACAGACAGCAACATTTACAAACAAACAAAAAAGATCAAATCCCCTAACTAAATAAATGCTGCTTATGATTAGGGATTTAGCTTTGCTGTCAGGGACTTTTCCAAGAGCTACTGTCCTAAGGACTAGCACGCTCTGGCACACTTTCTGCCAGCAAACCATATTCAATCAGAAGCAAAGGATAAGCTCTTCACAGGCAGCCTGTGTCCTTCAGGGATTACTTTTCCAGGACCAAAGCCTGGGCAGGCCATTTACATCACTCCAACCTTGAAGTGTGCTACTGTTCAGCATACCTTTGCCACAGATATGAGCACCTGCTTTCACCCCGACAGGCAGCAGCGACCTTCTCATGTTGCTTTGTGGGAGGCAAGCAGGCACCATGGTGCAGGTCAGGGGCCCAAAAAGAACACAACCTTTCACGTGCTAGCCTAAAAACATTTTGAATTTGTATTTTAGTTTCAGAACCAAGTGAGTGGAAGTTTTATAGCAGCTGTCATTTGCTCTTCATTCCAAGTATAAATGCAGAGCTAGCCAAAGCTCCTTTCCAACGCAAATCGAGACACTGTGGCAGGCTGAGAACACTCCTATTCCTCACCCTCGAGCAGATCGCAAGCTACAGTTACTGCATCATATGGAAGACACCCATTTATCTTTAATGGAATAGAAGCATTGGACCATGTAACTTACATATGCAGGACTTGAACGAGAAACACAAGGTCAAGCCTGCAACTAGACTGCAATAGGTCCTGTAATTTAGATTTAGGCATACCATGACCAAGGCTGTAACTAACATTCTTCTGTTCTAGGCAAATACACACTGAAGAGAGATGAGGTCCTACAGCCACAAAGTAAATATGAGCTATAAAAACTGACCTATGAACAGTAAATCTGTGAGCAGGTATTTTTGTCCTTCATTGCTGTCTCTTCAACTATTAATCTCTTCCCCTAGAAAACACCTGCCAGGAGAAAAGCAAGATGCACAGTAGCAATAAAATCTGGTATGCAGCAAGCTGCCTGCTGTTAAACAGCATAGCTGAGTTCCCTCTGCCTTTCCTGTCCCTGCTGGGCTCGAGAACAAGGGAGGAAGGGCAAGAGTGCACACTGATAGCTGGTATTTCTGTGCTAACAGGAACAGTGTTATTGAATTTCCACCAAGCTTTAGTGAAATTCTGCATTCTCACACATCTGGCTGAATTTGTACATCATCTCAAAGCAGAGATTGCTGATTTTACAGACTGGTGAAACACATAATCCAGGGAAGCCCTTAACATGACTTTTTAGCATTAAAAAAAAGCCCCAAAGTCTGAAAGGGTAAGGTAGGCCCTTCTATGACAGCACAAATGTGTAACTTAAAGAACAAGTTAGTTCAAATCTCATTATTCCCCAAGACATTATTTTTCCCTCCCACTTCTGCACCTTCCCCCAATCAGAGGAGGGGATAAAGCTCAAGGAGAAATGACAAACACAGACCTAATGTAGTGACTCTGACCGAGAGACTGTAAATGTAACTCTGCACTGCAGTATGACTAGAGCATTGGAAGCATCTGAGCAGCTGCAGGCACGTAGCTGGTTGAAAGTTTGTCTCTAAGCACATTATAATTTTGTGTGGAAAGTATGGTACCATAAATCTGTTAGTCCCATTGAATAACAGCGTGTCCAAGAGAGCACATCATCAAAATTAACATAAGAAAGAAACAGCAGGAGGCAGTTCCTCTAACGCCTATCCAGACAGAGGTTTTTTTGTGAACGCTGCTTTGTTTGCGTTTAGCATTGATGCAAAAGAAAATAAGTTAGCTAAACTGAAATTACATGATACACTTAACACCTTTTAACAAAGAAAAAACCGCCAGAAAACCAACAAAAAAAACCCCAACAAAACAAAACCAGCTGAAATGTGTAATACAAAGCCAAACAATGGAAGAGACAGAACAAATAGAACGCTTGACAAGATAAAAATACATGGATATAAAAGTGCATTAGTACAGCTCAAAATACATAGAATAAGAGCACTTGTTTATTAGGAAACAAGTCGAATAAGCTTTAGCGACTCTTTCAACACGTACTGGTCTGTTGCAGACTTTAATCCCAAACACAGACAGCATCCCTCACCATTTTCTCTCTTTTTATAAGGCAAAATAGGGTTGTTGGGATTTTTCACACAAGTTAAGGCACAGGTAGTTTGATTTTGCAATAGATCTGAAACAAAAATGTTGGTAAGGACCAGGGACAGTCAAGGTCAGCTAGCAATGCTTTTGTTTCTTTTTAATGAAAACTATTACCTACTTCTTTGGTATTGCATGCTAATCAAGCTTTCTGCCTAGCTATAAAAGCTTTTTGTTATTAACTCATGAAACTTGAATGACTAACTCCTCAGCAGGAGTCAATGTTTAAGCATTACATATAAGACAAATACCTCCAGGTGCTTCTTCAACTACTACTGTTTGATGAAAATCAACACCACAAGCAGGTAAGTTGCCCTGTCAGTGCCCAGAGCTTCCTTGCACTGTGACAGCAGTATCAGCCCCAACATGTCCATACTACACTCAGTGACGGATGAGCCCAGAAGTCATTTTCACATCTGCCAAAAGTGAAGGACAATTAGAAGGCTAACAACTTGAGCTGAGAGTGCTACTAAAAATAATTATGTGCAGATTACAGTATTTAGGGAAAACCCAACTCCACAGGCAGCACAAGATGAAGTTGGTAAATTTGAAAGCATAAGATGCTTATTATTTTGTGCAAGGAAACACATATTCATTATATATTCACAAAACATACTTTGTATGCAACAGCAAATTAGAAGTCCTTAAAAAAAAAAAGCACCAACCCAGAATATGAGAATTCATTACAAAGGATTTTAAAAATTTGCACCATGCAGAGCTTTCCAAATCTGTAATACCCTAGTTTAAAATAGTATTTCTACAGATGAAAGAAATACTGGTTTTGAAACATGACTAATATTGAAAGTAATTCACTATCTGGGCATTTACTGGCAAAGACAAAAGAGATGCCACAGGCATTAACTCAGGGGACAAAACACGGTTCTGTCTCATTCCAGATTGTCAAAACTTCCTGATAGGTCAAGAGCTAGTCATGGGTAGAATGCCAATCTCTCTGGTTATCATCTATCCCTTCTTTCCAGGCATTTGGACATGCCAAGTTGACGGTAATCAAAACACTGGTAATTTCCACCATGAATACAAGGAAAATGCTATGCTTGCAAAATGAAAAACCAGTGGAACTACCATGGCAAAGTCAAAGGGCAAAACTGTCTGCATAAGGTCTACCTCAGAGCCACCTCTTCATACTTAAGGAATACAGACTGGATTTAGAAAATGATAGGTGAACACAGAGAAGGGCACTGAATCTCAAAATACTATCTGGAATGCTGTATGAAGAAAGTGTCATCTCTGCCTTTGCATTTATGCTGTATGTGGCAAATTCGGGATGTACCTGTAATACGAATGTTACCGCTAACCTCCATTTAGGAAGCAGGGAAGGAAAACAGAGGCAACAACAAAACAACTTCCTAGGATTAAGTTTTAGTAGTGCTGTGGTTTGAGTAACCGATGCTGCAGTTTTGTATCCTAGACAATTGTGTCAAGCTGCCTTCTCCCACCTAAAGTTATTACAGCAGACTAATAGGGGAAAAGGTACAAAAACCCCAACCCTGAGAACTACTCACAAGCTACTCCCCTTCACATTTGTTTTCATCTAGCTCTAGGACACTGGAAGAAAGACTTACCCATAAAATACCAAGTATTTAATAAAGGCTAGAGTGAAGCTTTGAATGACTACTATGCCATTCTTCCAAGAGAAATACATGGCTACAGTATATGCAGACACATCAAGACTTTTCCCCATCTGAAGTATTTTGGCTAAATTCAGTGTTTATAGGTATGAATCCCAATTTAAAAAACAAACAAACAAACAAACAGCTCAAAAGTTTTCAATTACTGAAATACCTTTAATATGCATGCACAAAAAGTATATCAGAACAACTCGTTACTTTGAGCCTTAATTAAAATTAATTGCTCTGGAATTACTGCAGTCCACTTTTTTCAACTTCTTCTTCGAAAAGCAGCCCAAGACCTGTGACAAAAGTAGATTAAAAAAATTGTCACAGGTAAGGTAAGAGCAGAAAGCTCTTAAGTAACTTGATTTTGATTTGCCTGTGTCTTTAAAATCCACAAAATCTATTTTTCAGGTTTTATCTGATACATAAAAAGACGGCAACTGCTTAACAATACACGAACGTGAACACAGCTCAACCTTCAGGAATGGAAGTGGCTGAGCAATCTGCATAGATTACCTGAACTGATTTTTCTAAGAAGTAAAAAACACATTCAAGAGGTTTTAAAGCTTAAATAGTGGATTGCATATTCATACAAACAGAAAAAGCGTCTACTCCAGAAACTGAAAAACCTGGAAATAAGATTTTATGGAACGCTGCGATTCCTCACAAAAGTTTCCTGACCTAGATTGAGTTAGGGAATCAATATACTTGAATTAGAAGGTTGACATCTAAACTAGAGCTGTCTTTTACTCTCATACCAGAATTCTTTTTTTTTTTTTTTTTTACATCACAGCTTCTTGAGTTTTGCAGTATTGAAGCCTAAATAAGACTGTACTTCACAGGAACTCACCTGAAATTGAGGGTTTGGAGTTTTTTTGGTTTGTTGTTGGTTTTATTTTTTTGTTTGTGATTTGTTTTAAAATTAAAACCCACTGTCTTAGCAAAGCTCAACATACTTCTACTGGCAACGTTAACCCTGAAAATGACAATCTCTTTAGAAATACCTTACCCCCAAGAGATTTAGTTCTTTAAGGTAGCAACAGTGATGCCATTTACTACTTGAAATAATAAAGCCAGAAACAACTATGTACTTTTCACTGATCTTTCATATTAAGGCCAGCCTGAACTAATTCCAGCCTCTCACCTAAGCTCCTCTCTTTTCAAGTGTATGAATGGCACCGTATTTTTTGACAAAACTGAGATTATAGTCACATTTGCAATTAAGTCCATTTAATATTAAATTCCATGGATTTATGTTACAGGAATTATCCAACTATCAAGCTTCATTTACAAGTTTTCAGGCTTGCACTTGTGCATGTCAGATTTCTAACTCTGAAGACATTGTTCATAGTAATCTACAGTTCTCAAGTCACAGAGAAGAGGCAGTGTTGCCCTATGCTGCTGTACTCCTCACTTTATAAAGAAGTTACTGTGAAAGCAAGAGAGTCACTAGATTGATCCAGTTCCAGTTTACACCAAGATTAATATACTGTTCCTTTAATAGTAGGCCCACAAATTAAATACCTCAAGATGACAGCCTGGAGAAAAAGACAGAAGCCCTACTGATAAGCATAAATAAAAGAGGTCTGATTGCAATTTGAAGCCCTGCATCTTTTAAGTTAACTTCTTCCTTACATAGCACCCCAGGCACACCATCAGGGTGCGCCTTCCACTTTTCAACAATACTTAGGAACATAGTAATTTATCTGAAATCTGTTTATTGTGCTTCATAGTATTGCTATTTCTAATAATAGTAACATTAGTAAACACTTAAGTTATATTTTGCCTTGCACTGATGGTTTCAAACATAAGATACAAAAATGTTACAGCAAAAGGACAGTATTGAAAAGGTGTCAGAGACACAGGAAATAAAAGTTTTACTGTACAGGCCAATAGTGACAAAGACAAATGAACACTTCAGTACAAAAGTGTAGGAATTCTACAAAAAAAGGTTTAAATGGTGAAGGAGAGGTTCTGAACACAACAGCAGCACTCCTTCAGCTTTGGGACTGTCTGTGCAAATGCAGCATTAATACCTGTATTTACAAAACAGAGGTAAGAAAACAGCTCCTACAGTGGTAAGTCACAGGCATTATCTTGTTAAGATCAGGGTTTCTGCTACTCATGGAAAAGAGTCAGGTGTAAAGTTCATGCACTTATGCTACTCTGCAGCTTAAGAGAGTGTTGCCAGCTTGTCAATTAAATCATCAACAGTGTTCACAAGAAGTTTTATATCCTCCTTCTCACTCATCCGATGTTGGCCAGTTTTGCGGAGGATAACATCCACATCTTTGCTCAAAACACGATCAGCAACTTGCATAGAGATCTGCCAAGGGACATCACTGTCCTTCATGCCATGAATAAGTCGTATGGGACATGTTACAGGAATAGGGCTATTCAGCAAACAGTGATTTTCTGCTTCTTGGATAATGTTATATCTCAAGGAGTAATATCCTTCCTCATTATGCCTTGTTGGAAACCTCCATTCGCCTTTTTCTTCTATTTCTTTTTGTGCCTATAGAAAAAAAAAAGAGCAAAGAATAGACAAGACAGATGTTACAAGCTCTCTGTAGCACCTCAACTTATTTCTGTTCTAAATGCAGCAAAACTTCATCTGGCATAAAATTTCACTTTGTTCACTTTTATTAGCAGAGGAGCTATATTCCCGTTTGCCTTCCAACATCTGAAAAGACAAGCCCCCCTACCGTGTCACAAAAGCTACTCTGCATGCCTCTCCTGCAAATTAATCTCATTAGGATTCACCACGGAAATGAAGTTTCTCAGTCAGAATCTATCAGAAAGAAAAAGATGTAGAACCACCATGAACAGTGAGTCTCTTTGGCTTTCATCAGTTCACTTCAAACATGAAGAATCCTAGGAAAAAAGAATTTTCCAGTGATGTGTCTTTTTCAGTCTTTGCCACAATAGCTATGTCTAAACACCACATTTCCAGAATCTTTCCTAAGGTACTATGAAGTGCCTTAGAAAACAAAACAAAACAGGAAAATACTTTAATTATTCTAAGGTAGAGTTATTTATTGCTGTATTTATTTGTCACATTTTAACACCTGACTTACTTTCCTTAAAACTGGACATCATTATCAAGGAAGCGACTCAAAAGAGACTTCCCACTACCTAAATCTTGCAGTCTTTACAAACACGCTAATCTGAAGACTTCTCTTTCTACATACACAACCTGGGTCAGACTCACCTCACCCAATGTCGTCTCAAATACTTCAGCAGCTACTTCCCCATCCTTGAAAGCACAGGGATCCAATTTGAATGCAAATATAAGGTAGTCAACACTGAAATCACATGGACCCTAACTTCGTGTCCTATATGCTACAGTAATATAAACACGTTCCAGGTAGCGCTCACACTAGCTTTATAACTTGAAGCACAGTATACTGCAGACTTCCAGATTAATGTAAATTTTCAGCCCTTCTCCACTACCAACACAGAAAATTTACAGAAAGACTTGCAAGAAAAGTACAGTTTGAACAACAGAATTTCTTAAATGCGTGACAGATTTTTAGATTGCACAAAAGCCAACAGTCAACACCTACCTCAATGGGAAGCTGCTTAAAAGTTGTTACAAGATAGTCTGCTGCTGCAGCTACTCCAACTAGAGCAGCTACTTTATCTGGGCGTGCTATTGCAGCATGAAGCATCAGCCATCCACCCATGCTGGAGCCCACCAGAATCTGAAAAAGAGAGAAAATAAGAGATTACTTTACAGGAAATGGCTAGTAATTTTTTTCTTCTGTTACAAGTTCTTTTTGTTTAACTACTTAAACCTTGGGCATAATCCTGCTGTCCTTACCCAGGCAGAACTGCTGTCACCTCCAGTGGGAATTTTGCCTGAGTAAGCACCATAGGATCTGGTATTTTATTATTCTTTTTGTTTGGCATGGCTGGTTATTGCTGCCTGAGACTGAAATGCTGCAAACAAAATGAGAGTTGAAACAATTCAGTATCACATATATACTTTATATTTCTTTCTTAGAATAAATGCACATGGTAAAGGCTCAGTGTAGTGAAAGAGGTTAACAAAAGCAATTCGTAATACAAAATAATTTTAAACACAACACTAGGTATGGCATTTCCAGGTTGCAAGAGATTTTAAGTTTCTTACAGTCATTTCTAAAGTAACTGAAGAACTCAAGTGCTGCTTCTGCTATTTTTTGTAAATTATTTAATCATATAGAGTCTTGAGCAGCATGGTCTAGTGTGAGGCATCCCTGCCCATGGCAGGGGGGTTGGAACTAGATGATCTTAAGGTCCTTTCCAACCCTAACCATACTGTCATTCTATGATAGAGTATCTTAACTTGTAACATTCCTGCAAATCCTTTAATTAATGTATCAGAATGGGGCAGTGACACACTTTTCACTAAGAGGGATGACAGCCCTACTCAGAGCAGAAGGCTCTAATAAACAACCTCCAGGAGGTTCTGCCAACCCATGTTTCCAAGATCTTGTGATCCACCTGCTTGCAAAAGAGGTCTTGTGAATACGACCTCTCAAATGAGTCAGCCTGAAAGTGAGCAGGTGGCAGCTGTTAAATAGAAGCTACTGTTGACCAGAGGTATTACGGCATATTTTTGATTAATGTTCTATCTTGACAACAAAAAAGCATTCTATATTTAAAAATAAAATATAACCTGTGGTCCATCTGTAAGTTCATCCAGTATACACAGAACATCTTTTCTCCACTTCCCAAATGTACACTCTTCAAATTTACCACCTGAACTTCCACATCCTGTATAATCAAATCTGAAAAAGAAACCATCAAAACAAAAGTCAATGTACTGTCTACAGCAATATAGAAGCTACCTAAATATCACCATTTAACCAAATTAAACAGGGACAAGATACCACACTGAATATTTTCTTACTTAGTCCTGTGTATCACTAGCACCAGAAATCACATGAAAATAGGTTTAAACACAACACAGACATCTAAGTGATGCCGTGCTCTCTTATCATTTGATACAACAATATCCAGATTAACCAGATTTGTATTTATTGTGACAAATTATATTTTTGTGAGAAATTACCAGCCAAAGAATTCCCCTTACAGACAAAAAAATCCCCAACCAAATACTGCAATTTTAAAGGTATTTTTTTAAATGTACAAACTCTCTTTCAAATGCTACACCCAAGCATGAAGACTTATGAAACTCAGGATTCAACCTAGTCTATCAAAGGAGAGACTCACCAAGCATGTACATGATGTTGTAAAACTGCAGAAGACACTGGGTAACTTAAGATTTGGCAGTTAAGAAGCATTCTTATAGCTGTAACTTAAAAAAAAAAAAAAAAAAAAAAAAAACCCCAAACCCAAAAAAAGAAAACTCCTGGTCCTTTGTGCCTATAGCCTTAATGTAACACATATCACTGGCTAGACTACAAAAACTGATCAAAGAATTTTCTGAGCTGCTTTCAGAATACATTGTCCTCATTTACCTCAGTCTTGCCACAGAAAGAAATGCCTATTTGAAAAAGACACTTCTTAACCTTATGTGTACAGCACAGCATACATTCCAACCCAAATGCCAAAGTCTACACATTTTTGTTATAAAACCCGTCCCCCAACCCATGTTACTACTCTTGTTTTCTCAAGACCAATGTAATTTGAATATACCTGACAAAGGCATGACCTAGAGAGTTGCAGAAATCTTCAAGGGCAGTTGCTTTCTGACCATTCATATTTGAATTAAAGCCTGGAAGGAAGATAACTCCTGGATTCCTGCCTTTTAGTTTATGATAAGCAAGATTTGGTTGATCTGGTCGAGTAAGAAAGCTGACCGATGATTTCAGCCTGCAAACTAATAAAAAGAACTATTCAGTACAACCATCATAAGAACCTTCGCAGAAATACCAGTATGTTATAAAAATAGGATTCAGGAAATATGAGCATCTTATGTGAAAATCAGATGCTTTCGTTCAAAAAAATAATTACCTCCTTTATTTGTTAATGACTAAGTAGTATTGATCAATCTGAAAGGGAAAGCTGAATATGATTTATTCTCAAATCATTAAATGCCAATCACGTATGCAAGGAGTTCACTCAGCAGAGCGGCTGACTGAAGCCAAATGCTAGTATTTTCTACACAACATTTGTATTCATGTTTTATACCACTGAATATGTTTACTCATAGTTTAACTCTTCATTTTTCATTTCCCCCCCCCAACCCAAGACTGAATTTCAAAAAATATAACTTTGTGACTGAGTATGTACTGTAAGTTTACAATGACAAGAGGAGACAAATCCACAAAATCTACACGGATGTACAACAGGGAAGTTCAAAAGTGGAAATTGGGAAAGAATCTTGTGACTAACTTTTCCAACATTATGAACATAAAACAACATTAGCATTGTTTTGGATCAAATGAAATAAATAACATCTAGCCTTTTTCATCATCTCATCAACAGCTATTTCTGTTTAAGTGAAAGATTATTGCCAGGAACACTGAAAAAAGGCTCATTTTAACACTATGCCATGTTAACATCAGTCCTTTTCTCAGATATGAAGCACATAAGATAAAAACCAAAATAAAGCTACATTTTCTGTAAATACAAAGCAATACATTAAACACATCTCATAAGAAGAAAGAGTTGACCATTGTAGAGCTATGATTTTCTCATGCCTCTTCAAAAGAGGCACAGATATCCTATTATATGGTTTGGTGTATTCTTACTGTAGAGGTTACATTATCCCAGTACTCAGATTGTTCTGTTTATCCACAGTGAAAGAGCACTTTGCAAATGTATTTTGCACATAGTTTAAAAATGAAAGATCACCAAGTGCAACTTCTGTCAAAGTAACCTGCAATGTATTACGTGAGAATTTTTCCTATTAGCATAAACTTAAAATTACTTTGCTTTCGTATAGTTCAAGATAATAAACTAGATACATTTGGAAACCAAACACTAAGTTGGACTCTATTATTCACATTAATAACTGGGGGGGGGG
>NW_009918635.1:110585-112556 GCF_000696875.1 Nestor notabilis
GAGAGTAAGGCTGTTTTCAAGCAAGGAAGAAAAGATAAACACAGGAAATAAGAACTAATAACTGTGCTGAATGTCAATAGCTGCTAAAGTATTTAAGTTTAGCAATCAACTGTACCTCTACTGAGGATGAGAAGTGACTCGTAGGGGTATTACGGAGACTTAATCCACTCTGATACCCTACTCAGCAAGATAATTTATTAAACTGAAAGCCTGGTTAAGACTTCTAAGACTTTCATGCTCTAAATTCTTAGATTAGAAGACAATTAGTTCTTCCATAGCAAGGTACAAAAACAATGCAACTGGGCTTCCTAGTGTTACAACTACTGGGTAAATACTGCAAAACCAGGCTGTGACAGTGTCACCCCACTTAACGGTGCTGCAGGTTTGAGTTCTGTTTTCGTGCTATCAGAGAGATTAAATTCAAGAGATTTGGGGGGTTTTGTTTCTCTGTCTGTTTTTAAATTTGTACATGCATGAGTAAATGTGGATGCATAACAGATGCAGCATGCAGCTAGTATTCAGCACTTTCCTATAGTCTAACAGACATTATACCACTTGAACTACAGACTGAAACATTAAATCTCTGAAAACATGGACATTTCCTTATCCTACTGATGCATCAACTATAATAAAGGAGAATAAATAACATAAAGGTGTGTTCACTCAGATGCACCTACACTACGGCTTTTGGATTGCGTGTGTGTCTATCAGTAAGCCAGTCACTTGTTCACCTGCCACTAACGGCGGAAATACACCAAGAATATAAACTTGACAGAAAAAGAATTGGGAGTATTTTTCATCCCTTTAAGCTCTGATAACCATCTCTGAAGCCACTGGTTTTCCACCCTGCAGCACTCTGGAGGTGTCCTCACACTGGTTAACACTGGGCAGGGTTTCAACTGCAGCTACAAAACACAACACAACTGCAGTCTAAGCTATTCCATGAACTAGTACTCCACATTTAACAAGTCACTGTAAGTGCACCAGCAGCAATCCTAAACTGAATAATGTAAAACCCTGAAAAAACCACCCTGGCCAATCCAAAAGCAAGGCTTAGTTGAGTCATGCTCTGACTTCCCTTTAGACAGACAAAACCATCCAGAATTGAACAGCTATCCATTAATTTCTCCTCCTGATTTCAGTGAAAGACCTTGGTAAGAGCAGGGCAGTACTTAGTATTCATAAAAACAAGTTACAAACAGAGGGACCTACCTACAGGATCCCCCCCAGGCCTAATGTTATGGAATTCTCTTCATATCAGAACCACTGTGCAACTTTTGGTTTATGACCACCAGAAATGTGACGGAGACCAGTGCTACATGCCAAAGCCAAAGAAATCCTCTAAACAACCTTGGGAAGGCTCCAGGATTGTGACCAAGAGCAGCAGCAGATTAACATCGTTCTGGAGATAATGGACTCAACGTTGTCCACACCTCATACCATGCAACTGCTATGCTACAGGAGTAAGGTGGCCACCAGTTCTGCCGGCAGGATCTGCTGCTTAGCCTCTGAGCACCTAACAGCACACTCAATAACCAGCTATTCTGACCACACCACCACTCTAAACACACACAAAGAACACTAACAAAACACCACCGTATTAAAGTTATGCAGATGCAAAGCGTGCACCCTTAGTGACACGTAAGTTTTACTCACTTCTACATCGAGCAACCTCAGACGAAGTTTATTACATCAGAAAAAAGCAGATGTCTGCCAAATTTAAGACAATGAATAAGTGAAACACTGAGCCTGGAACAGCACGAAACGGCACCATGTGTTTGGGCAGGGGATCGCCTCACTCAAAACCAGAGGCCAGCAAAGCTTTTCAGGTGCCTGGTAAAACCTCACATACAGGTTCGGCAGCACCTGCCTCCCCTTTGCACAAGCCCCAAACCACGCCTCGCAGGCCCATCAGAAACCCCCTCCCGCGGGGGCAGCGGAGCCGCACAGGCCCAGGCCCAGGCCCAGGCC
>NW_009918636.1:0-46370 GCF_000696875.1 Nestor notabilis
AAATGACGGCTGTAGCTGAACCCAGGACAGGGGCTAAAGAGGTGGCTTCTGTGAGAAGCTGCTAGAACCTTCCACTGTGTCCAAGAGTGCCAATGCCAGCCAGATCCAAGATGGACCCAGCACTGGCCAAGGCTGAGCCCATCAGTGACGGTGGTAGCGCCTCTGGGATAACAGTTAAAAAGGGAAAAAACATGCTGCACAATTGCAGCTGGAGAGATGAGTGAGAATATGTGAGTGAAACAGCTCTGCAGACACCAAGGTCAATGAAGAAGTTGGAGGAGGAGGTACTCAAGATGCCAGAGCAGATAGTCCGCTGCAGCCTGTAGTGAGGCAGGCTCTCCCCCTGCAGCCTGTGGAGGTGCAAAGTGGCTTCCTGCAGCTCATGGAGGATCATACACTGGAGCAGAGGATGCCCAAAGGAGGCTGTGACCCTGTGGGAAGCCTGCGCTGGAGCAGACTCTTGGCAGTACCTGTGGCTCCATAGAGAGAGGAGCCAATGCTGGAGCAGGTTTGCTGCAGGACTTGTGACCCCATTGGGGGACCCATGCTGGAGTAGTCTGCTCCTGAAGGACTGCATGTGTGGAAGGGACCCATGCTGAAGCAGTTTGTGAAAAACTGCAGCCCATGGGAAGGACTCACGTTGGAGAAGTTCAGTGAGGACTGTCTACTGTGGAGGGACTCATTACTGGAGCAGGGGAAGAGTGTGAGGAGTCCTCCTCCTGAGGATGAAGGGGCAGCAGAGACAGTGTGTGATGAATTGACCGCAACTCCCATTCCACGTCCTTCTGCACTGCTTGGGGAAGGAGGTAGAGAAATCAGGAGTAAAGTTAAGCCTGGGAAGAAGGGAGGGATGGGAGGAAGGTGTTTTAAGATTTAGTTTTTATTTCTCCTAATCCTGTTCTGATTCAATTGCGAATAAATTTAATTAATTTTCCCCAAGTCGTGTCTGGTTTGCCCATGGTGATCATTGGTGAATGATCTCTCCCTGTCCTTATCTTGACCTACAAGTCTTTCATTGTATTTTGCCTCTCCTGTCCAGCTTAGCAGGAGGAATGATGGAGTGTCTTTGGTGAGCACCTGGTATCCAGCCAGGGTCGACCCACCATACCTTTATATCTCAGTTAATCCCAGGAAGAACCTGTGGTCTTATCGTCAACAATGGAGTTACACTATGGGCTTACTTTGAAGTAATACATATATGTGCTGACAAGCTTCCTGATAGTAATACCAGTTCTTGGTTTCAGTGATGATAAATATCCTTTATTTGGGAATTGGGAAACATTGTTTTGCCTCTAAATTGTTTGCCTAGCTGTACAGAGAGTTTCCACGAGGTTGGAGTTTTGATATGTTATGTGGACTTAATTCCATGTTGCCTCTTTCTGTACAGGAGTGTTACTTATAGTACACAGCAACACATAATAGTATGCCATCACAGGAGAACAGAGTGGAGTGGCTGTGAGAACAAACCACACCATTCCAAAACATAAAATCTAAAATTTATTTACTAAGCAGGATAGGTATAGTGGGTGTATAGTAATTTGCTTTCTAGGATTCCTGGGACATTTGTACAGAGTGAATACGCTCTGTGCAAATGTATTCATGCCAGCCAAGGCTCCTGTTCATTTGGTCCCATTGTATCTGGTGCCATAAAATTGGTGGACTAGGACACCCACTCTGACCTTTTGATGAGTTTTGAGGCTGGCTGGCAACCTGGCCCCTACATGCATCTGTTCCCACTCCAGTTTAGCTTTCTGCAGGATGCTGGACATCCATGGATGAGTTCTCTCCAAGGAACTAATGCTGTAACTATTTACTGTTTTGGATAAGCCCCCAGTGGCCTCTCACATGGCCTCAGGCCAATCTTCTTGACTTGGCCCGTATGTTAAGCCAGTCAAGCAACTGTACATGGGTGTTACACTGTAAGTGTCTCTTCAAAGAAGTAATGTTGTTAATTGTTCATCCGTGCTTCTGTGTGTCTTTCTGTGCAGATCTAAACTGTTAAAGCAGGGCCAGTGTAGTCCAGGTTAGGGCTTTCAGATAAGCTTGCCCATGACAACTGTCATTGCTTCTTTCTTTTCCCCTGTGGATGGTGGAGCAATCTTAAGAGCTGGAAACAGGCAGCTAAAGTTCAAGATTGATTTTGTCTGAGTAGTTCTTTTGGGTAGGTTTCATTCATAGCATGTGTCTAAAACTCCTTATTCCTGTTGCCACATTACTATGCATTATAACTTCTAACTGTACCAGTGACATTTTTTGAATGTCAGGAGGATAATCTGAATAACTGGGAAGGCATTGATGGGCACAGGCTAGAGCATGCCTTCATTCTGGAAATAGTGGTTTGTTCTTGACCAGGGTCCCAAATTAACACACAACCATTTCCCTAACTCAGGAACTATTAATGGACATCATAAATGATTAAGATACCAAAATATCTTTGTGTGGTTTACACAAACAACTTCCAGTTTAAAATAAAGGAAACAAAGGCACAGAGCAGTGAAGTAGCGTCAACATTTTGTGTATGG
Organism: Nestor notabilis; assembly: GCF_000696875.1. Classification (NCBI taxonomy): domain Eukaryota; kingdom Metazoa; phylum Chordata; class Aves; order Psittaciformes; family Psittacidae; genus Nestor; species Nestor notabilis. The sequence goes on from NW_009918636.1 coordinate 2,523, forward strand.
TAATAGCCAGCCTGTGACGCAGAATTTCTCTCCTGACTCAGAACCTTTTGCTTCATCCCCTGTATCATGATCCATGATACAGAATATGATATATAGAATACATATGATTGAATATTGTATATAGAATTCATTGTTTCTTACTGTTAAAAAAAATTGTTTATCCAAATAAACACCTATCTTATTACACATCTCAGTTATTAGCAGAGTTAGTGTACCAAAGCAATATGATGAATACATGTTAATTTATCTGTGAATTTGGAGTTCTTGATCTCTGGACTCTGTGTTTGTCTTACGGAAATATTACAGGCAACATCTCTTATAGCTTTCTGAAAACAGTGCAGGGAAAATCCTAGGAGGTACAAAAATTAGATATTTCTAAGTTGTACTGAAATGAATCAATAGTTTATACATACCTAAGTATTAGATTCTGTATTTCTCGAAATTCCAGGACGTCAACGGAGGTTTTGTGTGATGGGATTTGAGAGATCAGGCTCAAAAACTTGTGAAATTGGAGTTCCCAGATGATGATCTGCGGAATCAGAATTATATAGCTTCTCCTGTGTAGAAAGATCACATAATAAAGTGTTATCTTTTACATACTGTGTAAGAACTTGCAGTGGACCTTACTAGATGGAGTAGAGACTGAGTAGCTGAAACAAGGAATTAGCTGGCTTCAAACCTAGTGCTAATAAAAGATTTCTGATTACTTAGCCATTGCACATTTTAAAATATTCCTCTAGAGAAAATGATCTGATGTTATGGTATAATATGAACATTTTTACTCATGCTATCAAACTTTTTTTCCCCTATGTTAGTTATTTTTAAAATCAGTTTTTAAATTGTAAGGCATTAAAAAAAAAAGAAATTTTTTAATCTTAGTGGTAATTTAACCTAAATGAATTCAGAATTCATTTGGGACCATAAAACAGTTCATCAGGTCTGCATTTTTTTTTCCCCAGGAAAGAAACTTGCTGATTGATTTATAATATTCAAAGCCAATTAAAGTGCCATCTAATTATTAGGAATGCCTCATCTTCTCTAAGACAATATAAAAGTGAAAATAATTAAAATAACAGTAGAGGAATTGAGTATAAAGAATAAGTACACTAATTGTAAGGTATTATTAGAAAAAAAAATATAGGAAATTAACCCACAGTTTTGATAATGTCCTCTGCTTGATAAAATTATCTGCATTTTCTATTGGGTAATATATGGGAACAATATAAAAACCCTATATGTTTATAAACTTTTCCCTAATAGTATGGACTAGAGAATTTGCTGGTTTACATTTATATACATTCTATAAGCAGTACCATCTACACTGTAGTTACACTACAGCATAGTTTAAAACTGTTGTCTAAGAACCTAATTATTCAAATGAAAAGTTAGTGGTTACAAATTGGTTTTGTACAACAATGTAATTATCCTGCCTGGTTTATGGAAGTCTGGAAATATTTTGATGTGTTTCTTTGGAATCAATTTATTAATTAAAAAATTAGGTCAGCTCCACTGACCTAATTAACTCTAATAAAACCAACTAGGTCACAATTAAGATTCTCCTTTCATAGATACACATAGGTATTTTCTCTCTCTTTAGTGTCATTTGTAATTTAAGTCTGGAGGCTAGTACAATTATTTCATGCTTTTTGTATTTTACTTTTTCTTTTACCTTATTTGCTTATTTAAAACAACAGGAGTTCCACAGTTAACAAAAGCCTGGAACAGAATATTTGAAATGCCAAATCTACCATCTGTATTATTGATGACATTTGTCATATCTATGCAAATAAGAGGTTGGAAATGATCTTTAGGATCATCAAGTCCAACCATTACCCCAGGACTGCCAAGACCAGCACTAAACCGTATCACTGAGGGCCTTATCTACACGTCTTTCGAACACTTCCAGGGACCGTGATTCCACCTCTTCCCTGGGCAGCCTGTTCCAATGCCTGATCACCCTCTCGCTGAAGAAATTTTTCCTAATATCCAGCCTAAACCTGCTCTAGTGCAGCTTGAGACTGTTACCTCTTGTCCAGTTTCAGAGCAAGATTGGGTTCATCTTCTGGTTTAGGTTTACACTTACAAGGAGCTTGTTGGAACAGGATGCAGAGGTGTATAAATAGCGCTCTACAGAAAGCTCCAAAGTGTTTAATTTGTTTTCATGTATTTGGTTAATGGGGGAAGATAGGGCCACATAGGAAATGTGTTATCCAATTTAGGCAGCTATTTTAAGAGGGGCTGAGTAATTTCTTCTCATGTTTGTTTATCTCTGGTTCCTGAGTGACCTAAATACCTTAGATGCAAATTCTAATCTTTCAGATAGTTAAGGGAGCTATAGTAATTTAATCATTACAATAAATTGATCATATTTATTATAATCTGACCATAGGCAAGATTGTCTAATAATTCCTTTTTGAGAATAAATATGTGATAAATAAAGTGAGTAACACAACAGAAGCCCTGAAGAAAGTGCCTCATGGGAAAATAGGCAATCCAGTAAGACATAGCTAGAAAGTGGTTTAGGTGTAGGAAGAAATGTTGAAAGAGATAAAATCCTCCAGCTTCCAGAACTCACAAATATGTCAGAAATCTTTCTGTCAAGTAGTTAGATGACTCAGTTAATTCAAAATACCAAAATAGTGATCAGCTAGAGATTATATCTGGCATGAAAGCAAAAATACCAGCTGAAAGATGATCTAATGCCCCCATAGTACTTCTTACACAGGTCCAAAATGTTGCTATTTACAGAAGTTTTACTAGAAGAAAATGAAAACTTAAGGCAATCAATTCCACTCAAAAGCCATTGTTAGTCACAATCAATGTCACAAAGTTCCTTTCTTGGCCAAAGATAACTACAGCACTGCAGCAGCCATGATTATCTTTTTCTGTAATGCACATTGTAAACCACTTTCTTATCCTAGCATTCAGAAAGAGGATTGTGGTATAAACACTACATTCTGTTTTTCTGGGAGTACTTTATGTAATTAAAGCCTCCAATCTATGGATTGAATATGATATGGGCAGACTCTGCTTCATATTGTTTCACTATACTAACTATTCATATTCTTACAGATTTTACATCAGAATGAGATTTATGGTCAAGTTCAAGCTAATGCATGACTTAATAGCACTAATTCGCCAAATGGTGAACAACTAAAAGAGGAACTTTCCTTTTTAGAAATCCAGTAGGATAATCAATAATTTCATAGCCAATCACAGTTCTCTAGAGAGTACTTTCCACAGTTTCCTTATTTTTTTTACATAATAAAGGGTAGGGTAGAGAATGGTCACTATTGTTTAGATGGAAATTTATGTTCTGTATATACAGTGCCATCCTGTGACTGTTTATCCTTCCTCCTATTTACCCATCAGTACGTTACAATTCAGACTATACAGAGCTGCAGGTCATTGTCCATAAATCATAATAAAATATGTCAGATGACATCTAAGTTTTAGTGTAATACCTGAGTTATCTGGTGAGACAATCTGGACATTTAAATTGTATGTGGTTTTCCATTCTTTGAGAACCAACCTACTTCTCCAGATAGCAACAGGGATACACTTGCAAACACAAAAAAAACATGAGGGAAGAAACTTTTGTCTTGTAAAATTATTTATTTCCTCACAAGAAATGGATGCAGGATATTTTCTGAGCATAATGCCTTTTAAAGGGCAGAACCTAGGAAAAATAGTGTCATGATCTTAAGTTACATTGAAATGACACAAGTTTTATCAAGTATAGATTTCTATATATGTTGCCATGGAAATTAAATTACTCTTTATTTTAACACTTCTGGATATGACTTTAACTGTAAAATGAAGACTTGTTATGCTGGAGAAAGTCTAACATGTTTTTACTTGATGTAACTAATAGCAGCTTTAGCAGCAGGATTATCAAAGTAAAGCAAAATACCAAGGAGCTTAATGAAATTTTAGTCAACAAATGTAACTTTTACGTTTTTCTTCCCTCTATTAGTTTATTTTCCTTTGTTTTCATTTTAATGGAAGAGACTATTCTTTTCTTACGCAATATAACAAAAATGGAATTGTATTTTACTTGGAGAAAGAAAAAAAATTTCACAAAACCAGCCAGTACAGTTACGCTTATACTGTGTTTTATGTTTCTTTTTTATTTAGCCAAACTATTAGGAATCAGGTCAGCATTCATGCACAAAGCAAATAAGAACTGGAAAAAATTTGCAAAAGCATTTGGAAGAAGCCTTAGTCAAGGCTTTTTCTGGTGCCAGAAAATGCAATAACCGATTGCTCCGCCCAGGAGGGAAAAAAAAAAGCACAGCTTCGAAATTTGATAAGTCTATAAATATTCCTGAAATTTTGCTTTTAACGAGATGGATACATTTGCAAGCCTTTATATGCTGAGGGAAAACCAACTTGGGCGGGGGGGGGAGACAGAGAAAATGGGGTGTAACAGAAGATGTAGTATTATAGAAACCTTTTTAGTGTTAAATACATTTGCCACTTTTGGGATAGTTGGCATGCACGGAATCTACCTGAAAGGAGGTTGTAGTGAGGTGGGAAGTTGGTCTCTTTTCCCAAGTAACAAGTGAAGGGACAAGAGGTAACAGCCTTAAGCTATTCCGGAGAGGTTTACATTGGATATTAGGAAAAATTTCTTCACCAAGAAGGTGATCAGGTATTGGAACAGGCTGACCAGGGAAGTCGTGGAGTCACCATCCCTGGAAGTGTCTAAAAACCATGTAGACAAGGCCCTCAGTGATGAGGTTTAGTGGTGGTTTTGAGAGATCAAACACTAGGGGTCAAGAAAACCTCCCCCCCCGCCATGTGACATATGCTAAAAACAGATTTTGGGTGGTTAACTCTTACAGAAAAACTGCAGAGATGACTAATTGCATATACAGATGACTGAGAGGTATCTTAATTAAGCAATAAGGAGATGGATGTTTGTCAGCAATATTGATGAAAACTGAGTCTAAAACAAGCACATGCTGTACCTGGGAACAGTAGCTGTAGAATAGAAATTATGACATCTGTGGCAACATTTTGTCAGTATCATATAGGTTTAAAATGTAAGGATGGTCTCTGCTTAAGAAATGTGGTTTACCCAGTACAAATGGGGGTCCATAAATTTGACCATTACGTCAAGTTGCATACATGGTTTTTTAGCATGGCATCTATCTCCAAGGAGAAAATTAATTTAAAAACTGTTAAGAAGTATCAGTCTTTTAAAATGATCCTGATGAATCAAATCAACAGTATAATTAATTATTGAATAGAAAATACTCCACTGTTCTTCTGGTTTTCTATGATATGCAGGGTCTTAGCAATAACCATTCCCCTTTCGCTGCCCCAATAATAGTGATGGAGTAGCTGAATATTGCAAGTAGGTGACTTACTGTAATGTGTCTAAGGAATTAACTCTCCCTAGAATCTTTTATCTGACTTTCTCTATAGCCATAAACCTACCTGTGCTAGGCACTACTCTGAGTTAGTGACCTGAGTAAGGACACTGGGAACTGGTGATTTAACTGGGGATTTTTTTTCTGCTTTATTTGTTAATTTTGAACTGAGTAAGACTACATAGCATGACATTCTGCTTCTAGAATAGGCATGATTAATTTCAGCCCTCTACGTGTCAAAAGAAACACTTGTGCTTCTTCATTCTGTATTGAAGAGTTACCTTTCCTCTGGTGGGAGTCATCTGACTGCATGTATGCTCCCATTGTGAAGACAGCTATGTTTGAGATAGCGAGTGTATGCTCCCTTTACATCAGTGAAGAAGAATAGGCACTTGTAAGGTTATGGCTATAGCATACTCAAGTATACAATCATCAGAGATCAGAAGGTCTTACATCTCAATTCACTGACTAAAAATAAGTGACATTTTCCAGTGTTTTAAGTAAGTATGATGTGTAAATTTGCTGAGGAGGTTGAAGGGAGAAGGAAGAGCAGCAGAAATGTATTGCATTAGGCAACAAAATTATTTTCTTCTTATAAAGTATAGATTCTAAGGGTTTGAAATTTATTTTCTTTAGAAGACATGGCTGGTCCCTAAGAATCTACAAACCTGAAATAGCATCTATAGCATAGCAACATGTTTCCATGAATACAGTGGTTCTCAAAGTTTTGAAAATGAAATCCACCTTTTCAGTATCATGTCTCTTTGTGTGCCACCTTCTGCGTATAAATCCAATCTAAACAGTTTTTCCTTCGAACCTTACTTTTTATTAACTCATCACTTCAATTTAAAAATAGCAGTTTTATTTCTAGGAAAAAGTCTTGCATTCACTTTCCCACTCTACATTAAAAAATCAGTAACTACCACCATTTTAGTTTCTCAGCTGAGGTGGCAGCAGATTGGTTCCTGCAGGTTAGCAAATGAAGAAGACACTGCAATTGTGTAAGGATGTAAGATAAGAGCTGAAGAAACGTTGTATGGTTAAAAAACGTACTACATAAATTAAGAAGCATACAGTTTCATACTTCGTCTCTGTTGATAGCAAATAATCATAGAATCTGAGAATCATAGAATAGTAAGGGTTGGAAAGGAGCTTAAGATCATCTAGTTCCAACCCCCCTGCCATGAGCAGGGACACCACACACTAAACTATGTCTCCCAAGGCTCTGTCCAGCCAGGCCTTCAACACCTCCAGGATTGGAGCATTCACAACTTCCTTGGGCAACCTATTCCAGTGCCTCACCACCCTCACTGTGAAGAACTTCTTGCTTATATCTAACCTAAAGTTCTCCTGTTTAAGTTTAAAGCCATTACCCCCGTCCTACCACTAGAGTCCCGAATGAAGAGTCCCTCCCCAGCATCCTTGTAGGCCCATATCGATACTTTAGAGAAGAGTGTTGGAACAGAAAACTGTAATGTAGGAAGCACAAGATATCATTTTAACAAAGCTTCCTTTTCATGCATCTTTTTCTTTTTTGAGCTTATCAGATGACTTCTGTATTTTGTATAAATTTTTGCCATCTGCTATATTCTATGAAAAACAGTTCCACAGTTTAATAATGCATGATGTGATAAGAATGTCCCCCTTCTTTATTGTTTTGAAAACTTGGCTGCAAGTGTTTATGTTAAGGGGTGGTTGTTAACTACATTTAATTGCTGGCACTTAAGATTCATGCCTGATCAGGGGACTGAACTGTTCCTCTGAAGCTGTTGGAAGAAATAGATAGTAACTCTACAAAACACTCTTCATGTGATTTCAGATGTTTCTCCATAAATAGAAAATCTTGCTGTAGACATTTGAATGTAGGTGTAGATTCCAATGAAAACATATGTGTAGTTGTTTGTTTGTTTGTTTGTTTTTTAAGACCAGATATTAAAGCCAAACAAACAAACAAAAAAAAAAACCCCTAGCAGTTAAAAAGGGCTTAATAAGATTGTTCTTTTGGATAGATAATAGAAAATTTTCTGGGTAGTTGAAGAAAATGTGGAGTGAAAGACTGGTGTAGGAAAATTCAGTACTTTTCTATGAGGAATATATTTAGAAATCACAGCCACAGTAGTCTGCAATCGCCAATGTAAATGTGTAGAAGTAAATAATACTGTTCAAGCTCATGTAAGGAGATTTTTAATGTATGCAGTTTATAAAGAATACAGCCTAGTTATACCATTACTAATAATTTTTTGACAAAAAAAGAGATATTTATTACAAGAATAATGTAAAAAGTTGTATAATTTAATAGTTTTGATCTTCTGTGGCACAAAAGGAGAAAACATACTGGGTTGGAGTATTGTCACTTTGGCTGAAGCATTGGCAAAAAGCTTTACTCTAGAAATTGCTTTTAATAAATTACTGGCATTATTACAGTGAAGTGAAAACAACGTTCATGCTTTTGCCCCTGTTCATCCACCTTATGATACAGAAGCTGTAATTTTTTTCTTCTTGTGTTGGGGTAGTTTTCCCTATAGAGAAACTCTAAATCTTTGCTGTCCCATAAATACGTGAATATAAACAGTGATTTATTGCAATTTAGCTCCTGGTTTGTTGGAGGAGGTTTATGGTGCTGAGAAAACTCATTAATCTAATTCACAGCTCATAGTATAAACATAACCTTTACAATATATAACAGCAGAAATTATGCATGTTTATGATTTACTGTTTGTGTTTTGGAAGGAGAAAGAAGTGCGAACTTGTTTTGTGACTTCCAGTTTTAATAGTCATTGATTAAGCCAAAAAATTAATATGAAGTGGCTATAAATAACAATGTATGTGTATTTACTTTTTAATGTTTCTTTTTTTAATATAAAATACTGAAATTCAGAAGCTGTGAGAACAGTTTACTGTGAGTCAGACAAACAGCTCTAAAAAGCATATTCCAAACAAAATTGCTATTAGCATGATCATTTATTATGACAATAAATCTACTTAAAAGATTTCTGAAGTTGTCTTTTGAACATCTAGATAACACAAAAAAGTAAGAGAGTAAGTGACTTGCATTGTAGTAGCGGTAAATTGCTCTTTAGGTCTTACATACTTAAGTATGCTTATTTTACTAGAATTCATATTCTCATTGAAGTGGAAAACCTCAATTTTGCATCAAGAGTGGCTGTTAATATAATAATTGTAATACATTCATATCATGTAATGCTATTATGAGTTTACCTATGCTTCTACTGAATTTTAAGAGAAACCTGTGATGCTTGAAAAACAGGCATATTTTTTGATAAATGATTAAAAGAACTATCAAATTTAGGTGTTCCTTTTTTCAGACACTCCGCAGAAAATCTTGAATATCTAAAGGGATAACACCTCTAAAATTATGAAATCTCTTTTTTTTTTTTTCCTGTTTTGGGATGTTCTTGATATGTTTCTTAATACTTTAACTTGCTATATATAATATCATCCTGAGTATTTTGCAAAATGTATGTAAGTGATATCATTGGAATGTTGCATAGTTAAATATATTTAGTTGAAGTCTTTTGAATATGTTATGAGAAAGTTAAAAATACGTTATGAGGAACTCTTGACCAGTGAAATCATAGTTCTTTTATAGAGCCATGTTCTCTCTATAAGACACTATTTTAACAGAGAATTCATGAAAGTGAACCTTACATAATATTTAGGGGTTTTTTTAGAATAATACTGGTATACTGATATATTACTATTACTCGTAGTCTCGAAATAATGTATTTTACTATTCAGAAATAATGACAAACATAGGAATCATTATAGTGATACACTGTATTGTAAAATGTGACTTTCATATTGCAGATGAACTTTCAATTTAAATTCACAAAAATGATGATAAAAATTACCATTGAAAGATTTTATTATTGAAAGCCTTTAATTTGTAAACAGTAGAATTCCTTCAGACTGTAATAAAATACTACTGACTAGTAGCTTGTTTTACAAAAAGTGTTGATTACTTTTAGTTCATCTGAGCTGTATCACCAGTGGTAGTCTCTTTGTGACCAAAATCTAGTTCTGCACATCATACCTTGTTTACATTAAAAGATATATGGAGGGAAATGGCATCTCTTTATGTACATCTTCACAGTTTTTCCTGATTCTTTTTTTTTTTTTGTGTAGTGACAGTTCCTGTACAACATAAAAAAACTAAAGTTTCTACTAATGTAGCACATATTCCAGCAATGCAGCTGTAATATGCTTTTTGAATTTAAAATATGTATATTAATTTACAAAGTTAGCTGGTGTTAATTACTTAACTTCCATTCCAATCTGTGAAAGGAGAAAACAAGTGAGAGCCATGTCATCAACAGTTATTAAGAAGAAAATACAAGAGTCTCTAGTAATGTAAAAAGAACGTAGATATTCTTTAAAAATTAATAACTGGAAAAAATGAAAAAATTCAAGAGCTAGAAGCCAGTTTTTTATACTGTTTAGTGACTTAGACATTTAAAATACTATTTATTTTTTTACCTTTCTAAACATTCATGGGTTTATGTGTACTGAATAATATATTATTCTGAAAGTTAAACAAAAGATGTTTGAATTATTCTGGGTGAAGTTTCTATTAGGTGAAGTTTCTATGCAATGTGAGGACACTGAGGGCACACCAGTGCTTGCACAAAGAGTTTAACGTAATGGGATGACAACCTGGAATCCAATGGGATGACAACCTGAAATCCAGTAGAATTTGATAGGTAATTTCCCTAGAATTTGCTTTAATTTTCAATATGAAAGCTGAGCAGTGGAATGCATGCACTGTTTTCCTTTGTATTACTTTTTTTTTCTTTTTTTACAATCTATTGGACTGTCATGAAGAGATTATGAAATATTAAAGGAAATCTTTTAGATTTTAATGACAGATGTTTTCAGCTATAAAATAATCCAGAAGTTTTTTATTTGGCTAACAATTTTCCATTTCTTCAAGCAATGGCTGAAGAGTCCATTACCAATTCTGGATAAAAATATATTGATGGACTCAAGTAATAGAGCATTTGACCTTATTGTAGACATGTGAATCATAACAATGAAATGCTTGGCAATGTAGTCTGAAGATGTAAAACATAAGGGCCATATCCTGCCCCTAAATTGTATAATCAGTAATAATGTGTGAACAATGATGTAGTAATATTGAGAGTTCTGATATGGAATTACAGCACTTTAAGTGAAGCAGTCTAGTTAAAAAAATGTTTTCTTGAATGCTACATCTACTGAGTGAACAATCAAAACTGAACACTTGCATATTTCAAAGAAGGGCTTTATATAAAGTAAGTCAGCCTAAATCTAAAGAGCTGAAGGTTGTATTTAAACATTGTAATATCTATAAATCCATAAATAAAGTCATATAGTGTTATATAAATCTGCAAATGCATTTCCCTAATACCTGAAAATCAAAAGATAACAGTTCACTCACAGCTACGGTAAATCAGGCTTAATCGTTCCAACCTGAAGATAAATTATTATTATCAGATGAAAGACGTTTGTATGACAGCACTATTTCCTGTCTAGACTAAACTTAATTACAGCAAGTACCATTTCATGTAATTCTATTCAAATCTATTCCCATCATTCACTGATTCATTAGGGAAAATACTCAAGATGAAGAAAATTTAGAACATATATTCCAATAGTATATTTCAGTGTTATATGTGTCGATGTCTCTCATATATGCAATCTCTCACAGTATTCTTCTGGACAGAATGTCCAGCTAGGCAAGTCCATGATACATTGGGTGAGCAATTGGCTGACAGGTTGGCTCAAAATGTGATAGTAAATGGAGTTACATCAGGCTGGCAGCCAGTCACCAGCGTGGCTCCCAAGGGCTCAATTTTAGTGCCAGTGCTCTTTAATGTCTTTATAAATGATCTGGATGTAGGAATGAAGTGTATATTAAGTAGGTTTGCTGCTGATGCTAAACTAGGAGGAGCTGTGGACTTCCTGAAGGACAGAGAGGCCTTACAGAGAGAACTGGATAGCCTAGAGGGCTAGGTGATCACCTACCATATGAAATTTAACAAGAGGAAGCAACAAATTGCCCACCTAGGACAGGGTAATACTGGGTATATGTACAAATTTGGGAATGGGAGGCTGGAGACCAACCCTGTGGAAAGATATATGGGCATTTGGGTTGATGGCAAGTTGAGTATGAGGCAACAGTGTGCACTGGCAGCCAAAAGGGTCAACCTGTATTGTGGTGCATCAAGCACACCATAGCTAGCTGGTTGAGGAAGTTGATTGTCCCACCCCACACTGCACCATACACCCCACCAGGAGTACTGTGCACATTTTGGGGTGCCTCAGTATGAAGACGTCAAACTATTAAAGGGTGTCCAGAGGAGGGCAACCAGGGTGGTCAAAGGTCTTGAGGACTTAGGAGGAGCAGCTGAGGTCACTCGGTTTGTTCAGCTTGGAGAAGAGAAGGCTGAGGAGTGACTTCACTGCAGTCTACAGCTTCCTCAAGGCGGGCAGTAGAGGGAGAGATGCTGATATCTCTCTGATGACCAGTGACAGGACACATGGAAATGGAATGAAGCTACATCAGTGGAAGTTCAGATTGGACCTTAGGAAAAGGTTCTTCACTGAGAGGGTAGTCAGTCACTGGAACAGGCTCTCCAGGGAAGTGATCACAGCACCCAACCTTGTCAGAGTTCAAGAAGCATCTGGACAATGTTCTTAGTCATATGGTTTATTTTTAGGTAGTCCTGTGAGGAGCAGGGAGTTGGATCCTTATAGGTCCCTTCGAACTGGAGGTGTTCTATGAGTCTGTAATATCACATGTACATTATTTTACTAGTTACAGAAATAATTTGACTAATTAAAAATATATTAATTTGTATGCTTTACTAATGCGTACTTGCAATTGTGCTTTCTAATGTCTTTTGAAAAAATATAATAATAATATTTTCTTGTTTGGTTTGATTTGGTTTGGTTTTTTAATTGTCTTCCTAAGTCAGATGAAATAGCAAATTAGAAACACAGTGAAGATGGGGAAAGATCTAGAGAACATCTCTCATAAGGAGAGCTTACTTAGCTCCCTACAAGGCCTTGAGTTTCAGGACATCATTGACTTTAGTGCATCATAAGATACATGAGAAAAACTGTGATTCTATGAATACTATGTGACACACTTCACAGAAGTAGGTGGGACAGTTTGTGAAGGCAGATATTATATGACAAAAGAAGACCTGACATCAATCTAATAGTTACTTTTTAATACAAATATCTCTGATAGGGTAAGAATGCTTAAGTGCTAAATCAAAGATCACATTGGTAAGACATAAAAGTACAAGTATATTCAGCTTTTTAGAGGGACCACATTTTGAAAGCTTTTCTCTATAAACAAACCCCATTATTCACATCTGCATAGAAGATTAAGTTATTCTCTCCTATTTTTATTCAGTAAGTCCAGATACCTCTTTCCAGAGAACAGCTGAAAAAGATTTGGATTTTTTTTTCTAGTTTATTTCCCTATAAGCAAACGAGTACAGTGAACACTCATTCCATCCAAAGTATGCCAATTTACTCAGCTCCTTAGCATTACACTGATTGTCAATATTTTCTACTGAAAGCAACATGGGTGTATGGCACTTATGCTACATCCACCCCTTACAGAAATTAAAATACTTGACAGTATATTTTGATGGACTTAAAAGTTCCATCAAAGCAACATATCACCAGCATGCTTTTTTGAATCATGATATTCATATATCCTAAGGAAGGCGTACTGTGGGCTTAGTTGAACAGCATTTAGGAGTGATTCTGAGGGATCACCAACTGTGCCTTCACAACTCTAGTTCTAGGTGGGAACATCATGTAGGAGTACAGATTCATCTTTTAAAGGTGCCTAAGTCACTTCACTAAATAAAGACCCCAGATCTCTCTAGCTCTAAATATTCCACTAGAAATAGATATACCTGGGGTGTTAAGACACTTATTTTAGGCCAGCATGGACTGACTTAAAGACAATCAGATTATTTAATGCAGAATCTCATTGAAAGGTTGTGATAAGAATTAATACTGGGTGTTGATGGTCCCATTTCTGTCTTTTCAGTATCTGAAGATCACATTTCATCCATTTTTCCTTTCCTGGACATTATTTCTTCTATCATCTTTCAACAGTTTGCCTGGAGTGAGTTTCATTTCCTGTACTTCTTAGCAGGTGAACATTAGTCTAAGCTAGGTATATAAACCTCCCCAAGAAGAGGAATACATACCTCCAAACAAGCATTCATCCTAGCTGAAGATAGACGCATAAGCTAAAGCAAATTGCTGTTCTTGTTTCTGCTTCTCTGATGGACAATCCTGACTTCAAGTTATATGCCTGATGCTGCTTCAGTGATCCAGCCTCTGTATGCTTCAAATTAAGTACTTCAAAGCTCCTGAGCTCCCTCATTACTTCCTCATTCTCTTTCAGATCTTTCCCAAGAGCTGTATTCTCTTATCTTCTTTTCCAAGAAAATTTGGCAGGAAGAAAAGGTAAAGTTAGGAGCAGAAAACACCATTTAAATCATTTCTACTTTTTATTAGTCAACTGATAATTACAAGCAAGCTGTCAGCTTCCCCTCCTTTCATGAATCGGAGATTCACCAGTATTTCAGGTGATCTGAATTTTTCCTTCTTCATCTTGCCAATATGTCTTTAACTGCAGTGGAAGATTCTGCAAAGGATACATTCTGTTTTGAGATAAGCTCCTCTTCCCATGCTGTGCAGTCACACTGAGAAGGTGAGACCTTCTAAGCAGACCACATGTACTATACCTTGGAGAATGACTATGGAAGGGACATTTTTGTCCCATGAGCAGTAGACCAGTAGTTGATAATATTCCAATGACTCTCAGTCACTCTTCCACAAGATAGGGGAGACCTTCCTTCAACAAGTCAGTCATCTTAGAATTTAGACAGGAGGATATGCTTGTGCAGTCACTATTTCCACACATTGTCTGAAATGTGTACATTTCTGAACAAAATAAACACAACAAGCCTGTTCCTAATACTAGGGAAAGGATAATCCCATGTAAAGATTCTCCTGCTGGAAGCAGGAATCTTCTTCATCTTACCACAAGGAGTCCAAAAGCAGGTGCATCCTTGATCTGGATAAGGGCTGGTACAGCAATAGGAACTGGGGCTTCACCTCACAGTGGAAGACTGTGCACTGTGTCTGCATCTGGTAATTTGGTAGGGATTGTAATAACGAAACATACAAAGTTGAGTTGCCCCTGTTACTTTAAATTCTCGGATGCAAGACACTCCTTTTCATTCTGGAGAAGTGCTGGCTTCTTGTGAATAACCTGCTACCACCTGGAACACAAGAGTTTCCAGACTACACAGCTCTGTCTCTAGACAGTGGGAATAGCTTTGATTCCTGCTGCTGTTTCTTGATTAAGATAAGAGTTTAGCAGTGTCTTTCTTGCTGGAGACCAAGAAGCTGCAATGGACAATAGTCTATCTTCTCCAAAAGCCCTGCTGTCACCCTTGAACTGAAAGTTGGGATTCAACAATAAACTCCTGGTTTTCTCAAATCAATTTTCTACCTCAGAAAAAGAGTTGGTAGCATTAATGGGACATATGTAACTAGTTGTTTACTCTTGACATCGTAGTCCTATATATTGTTAATGGTAGCAAGCTGTGCATTACATATTGGGAAATTTCTTCACTTGCATAGCTTGTTCCCTCTGTCATCCATTATCTTTATTTCTCCTCTTTTCGCCCTTGGTAACTGAAGAGAGAAACCCATATATCTCATTATTTCACTTTTTCCTTCTCACAGATGGTAACCCCACCTGCAGATCTGCCCTTTTCATGCCATTACTAACTTCATGCTCTGTTTAAACTCTCTTATGTTTGCAACCAGGTCACCTGCTGAGGGAATGGCTACTTCTGACAAGACCCAGTCTCCTATTGAGCAAATGAGCTACACAGAGGCCCAATTATTATTGTGTTAGCATAATTGTAATTATAAGTAAAGTGTTTCATTATAATACAGCTGTTGAGGCTTTAATGCATCCCTATAATGTGCTTTATTAATAAGCTGCATAGAGCTGCTGACTTTACAATTTTCTGGATCACATTTATGATAACAGAAGAGGTTATGAAAATGAATTCACTATAGGAGCCCTACTGTGTTAGTTACTATGATTCACAAGTTTATTATGGTAATAAAGCAACATGAGACAATAATGTTGGGAACTGAAATACACTAATGATGCTTCATATTGCTCCCAAAACATTATGCAGAAGTGGTAAAAAGTGTTATGAGTTGCAGATAGTCAAATGTAGCAGATGTCACACTACTGAATAAAAGCAAGAGAGACAATACTGTTAGCCAAGTATTCCAAGTCTTCCAAACTGAAGAGAATGTTTAAGTCAGTTGGTTGGTTGGTTGGTTGATTGGCAGAAAAATATGACTTCTATTAATTCGCTCTTGAGATTTATTTTCTACTGAGGTGGGCAATTTTTGCCTAGTTGCAAAATTTCATTTCAAACTACAGTTAGAAGGCCCTTAAAAAGGGTTCTGAGAGCAAGTTCGGAACCATCAGTCTTTTTTGCAATCGGCTGTATGTATTATTAATCAGACTCTCTCCTCCAGCTGTCATACAGTGCTTGTATGCTTGGTTTCATAATCAGAAGAGATGATACCAGATGATTATGATAGAGAGAACAATGGTCCCTGTAATTGTGGTTGCAATCCACCTTTGCCTTTATGGAAATGACTTAAGTCCCCTCACAAATACCTCTTTGAGTACCTGCTCAAACGAGTAGATTATTAGGTAAAAGTGCTTTTCTCCATGCTTATAGTGAAGAGGGTAGATGAACTGAGTTCCAAGAAACTTGAGATGGTAATTGCCTATAATTTCCCTCTAGTAGAAAGAGTTAGATAGTTGACCTAATTAAATGAGTTTCTTTCTGAAAGAACTCATTTGAAGGTTCTTTATACATTTGATAAAAAAAGGCAAGCACTGTGTGTGGATGGACTGTATGTCTTTCTGCTTGTCTTTAAAGGATTTCCTCCATTGACTCAACAAAGAACTTTATGTTACGTAGACTGAATTGCCTCCATGGTGCCAAATACCTTAATTTTTATAAGGTAGTTGTTAAAAGTGCATGCTTAAACTGGGATGCCATGGAAGAATATCCCATCTTAGAATCATGGAATCATAGAAGAGTTTGGATTGGAAGCGACCTTTAAAGGTTTTATAGTCTAACCTCCTCTGCAGTGAGCAGGGACATCTTCAACTAGAGCAGGTTGCTCAAAGCCCCTTCCAGCCTGGCCTTCAGTGTTTCTGGGGATGGGTTATCTACAGTCTCAGAACAACCTGTTTCAGTGTGTATTGGATCTGGCTGAGATGGAGTTAATTTTCTCCAGCCCTCATAGTGCCAAGCTTTGTATTGGTAGCTGCAAAGATGTTGATAACACACCAGTGTTTTGGCCATAGCTGAGCAGTGCTTGCACAGCATCCAGGATGTGTCTCCAACATTCCCCCTCACCAGCAGGCTGGGGATGGGCAAGATCTTGGGAGGGGACACAGCCAGGACAGCTGACCCAAACTGACCAAAGGGATGTTCCATACTTCCATACTGTATGACATTGGCTCAGAAGTAAAAGCTAAGGGAAAAGAGAAGCAGGGGGAGATTTGAGGGGTGGGCATGTGTGAGAGCATTTGTTACTTAGTTCTGTCTTCCAGAGACAGAACTCCTGTACATACTGAAGCCATGCTTCCTCGGAAGTGGCTGGACATTGCCCACTGATGGGAAGTAGAGAATAAAATCTTTTGTTTTCCTTTGATTCTGCATGTGGCCTTTACTTCTGCTTTAATAAACTGCCTTTATCTTGACCGATGACAGTTTTGTTCCATCTTATTTCCCTCTCCCTGTCCTGTTGAGGAGGGGACTGATAGAGCAGCTTGGTGGGCACCTGGCGTGCATGCAGGGTCAAGCCACCACACAGTGTTTCACCACCCTCATCATAAAAACTTTCTTCCTTATATTTAGTCTGAATCTACCCTGGTTTAGTTTAACACTATTACCCCTTGTCCTATTGCAACAGGCCCTGCTAAAATGTTTATCCTCATCTTTCTTATAAGCCCCTTTAAAGCACTTAAAGGCCACAAAAAGATCTCCCTGGACCCTTCTCTCCTTCAGGCTGAACAACTCCAACTCTCTCAGCCTTTCATCATAGGAGATGTGCTCCATCCTTCTGGACCCGCTCCAACAGGTCCATGTCTTTCCTGTGCTGAGGACTCCAAAGCTGCATGCAGTGCTCTGGGTGCAGTGCAGAGGGGTACAATTACCTCCCTCGACCTGCTGTTCATTCTCCTTTTGATGCAGCCCAGGTTGTGGTTGGCTTTCTAGGCTGTGAGTGCACATTGACAGCTCATGTCTAGTTTTTCATCCATGCATACCCCTAAGTCCATCTCTACAGGGCTGCTCTTAACCTCTTCATCCCCCAGACTGTATTGATACTGGGGGTTGCCCTGACCCAGGTGCAGGACCTTGCTATTGGCACTGTTGAACCTCATGAGGTTTACACAGAATCATAGAATGGTTAGGGTTGGAAAGGACCTGAAGGTCATCTAGTTTCAACCGCCTGCCATCAGGCTGCCATGGACACCCTAGACCACGTCACCCAAGACTCAGTCCAACCTGGCCTTGAACACTGCTGGGGACGGATCATTCACAACTTCCTTGGGCAACCTGTTCCAGTGCCTCACCCCCCTATCTTATATCTAACCTGAACTTCCCCTGGTGAAGTTTAAACCCGTTATCCCTTGTCCTATCACTAGAGTCCCTAACGAAGAGTCCCTCTCTAGCATCCTTGTAGGCCCCCTTCAGATAGTAGAAGGCTGCTATGAGGTCACCACACAGCCTTCTCTTCTCCAGGATAAAGAGTCCCAGTTTGCTCAACCTATCTTCATACGGGAGGTCCTCCAGCCCTATTATCATCCTTGTGGTTGTATTCTGGACTTGCTTCACGTGGGCCTACTTTTCAGGATTGTCTAGTTCCCTCTGGATGGCACCACTCATGTTGGTGCCATCTGCAAACTTACTCAGGGTACACTTGATCCCACTATGTCATTGATGAAGATATTGCACAGTACTGGTCCCAGTACGGACCCCTGAGGGACACCACTTGTCACTGATCTCCATCTGGACATTGAGCCATTGATCACTACCCTCTTGATGCGACCATTCAATCAATTTCTTATCCACTGAACAGTCTAACCATCAAATCCAAATTTTGCCAATTTAGAGAGAAGGGTTTTATGTGGAACTATGTCAAAGGCCTTATAGAAGTTCAGATATACAACATCTGTAGCTCTTCCCTTGTCTACCAATGTAATCACTCTGTCACAGAAGGCTACTAGATTGGTCTGGCAGGACTTGCCCTTGGTGAAGCTGTGCTGGCTGTCTCAAATTGTTTCCCTGACCTCTATGTGCTTTAGCATAGCTTCTATAAGGATCTGTGATCTATCATTATCTTCCCAGGCTGACAGGTCAGTAGTTCCCAGGGTCCTCCTTTCTACTCTTTTAAAAAATGTGTGCAATCTTTATTAATTGTCACTGAATGTTATGAGATGCAGTGACCCTCTGATTGATTACTGATCATGCTTCACAATGCTGATCAGTTAGAAACCTAGTCTGACTCACATTACCCCACCACTCTCAGACACTTCACTTTTCAATGTTTACTGAACAATGCAGAGCAACCAAAAAAAAAAATAAAAAATTAAATGAGAACTGCAAAAGAAGACTGGAGTAATGAAATATTTCACTAGACTTAAAAGTATTTGGAAATGTGAAAGATATAAACTTCACATGAAATGTGTAATAAATGGGTGATAGCAGAAAAGAAGACATTTAGAGGCAATTTCTAAAGCAGCTATTTCTGAAGCATTACTTAATTTTATTATTGCTCAGTTAAGTCAAGCAGAGGAGGCTAACTATATAACAATTATAGAAATGAGAAGTACTGCACTTCATGTAAAATAGATAGAAAGATGCTTTTAACAGAGTTTATTAAAAGCAGAGGGAAATTTGTAATGCATCTATGGATGAGATCTTGTGTTGCAATTAGGGGTAGTAATTGGAAAACCCTATTCTGAAATAGAAATACAATGAAAAATTAAAAAAAACCAAAAAAAAAACACCACAAGACAAACATTAAAAAAGGATAAAAAAATAAAATTGTAGTTAACAAAATAAGCAGAATTTGGTAAGCAAAGGAAATTACCCAAACAAAACCCCACTGTGATGGAGAATGGGTAGGATTCTTGAAGTGTTGGAGAATATACTACGAAGAATAATACTGAAAGAGAAATATACGGGAAATTCAAAACTGGAGTCCGTCCAAAACTCTGCACAGCAGAGGACCAAGTCAACACTTAACATCTGGGAAAAGACAGAGGAAATGATCATGACCGTAAGAGATTGTAAGTATCTTATTGCAACATTATTCTGTTGCACTAATGCAACAGAAAGTGCATTATTGACAAAGTGGATAAAGTATCATTGGTTCAGAAGAATCATAAGATGTTACGGAAGTGAAGGAATGGCTGAAAAATACATAAGAACTGTACTAATTTAAATTGGTACAGAAGGCAGTGTGGTGCCAGAAATAATGACATTAGTACTGTTAAAAGATCTATAGGTAACAAAAATGAGGAGGGATAATTATTTGGGTCTTACTCTGATTATTTTTTCCACATATATGTGTGTAAGATAAATATATCGGCCAATGTATAGAAGAAGTTGTAATTTTTACCAACAACTATACCACAAATAATTAGATTAAATGTGGTCACTCACTTGACTTAAACATATATGAAAATAAAACCACCGAGAATGCAGACAGCACAGATGAAGATTCTGGGAAAGTTTGCCGTAAGAGTGTGAAGAGGACATTTTGTTTGATATCAGAGATAAAAGAGAAAATGTATAATTGCTTCGTATGATTTCTTGGTTTTGAACTATGGGAAAAATGCTAAATCACAGAGAAATTAAGAAGATGATAATGTATTATTTAGACTACAGATAGTCTCAAAACAACCAAATACCTAGAAGAGGAAAAATGTTTTGAGAGAAGGCTGATGCCAGATATATTCTAATTTGTTTGACATCCAGGTTCTACCATATTGCCATAGAAAAGTGGAGCTCCTGTTTATGCACACTGTATAGTTTCTTGGAAAGTACCATTTCCTCTGACTGCTGCATGATGTTCAGCACTGATTGCATACCACTGTGAAATGCAACAAATTTGTTTTATTGTGTAAGGACAGGTAATTTCTGTGCAGGTGATGTTTTGTTCTGAGAAGTGAAAGTAAACGAGTGTGTCCAGAGACTCCAGGCAGTCCTGGAGAAAGCCATAGCTTCTGGGTTCTTCAGTCCGGAGAAGCGAAGGCTCAGGGGGGACCTTATCACTCTCTACAGCTACCTGAAAGGAGGATGGACCAAGCAGGTTACTGATCTCTTTTCCCAAGTAACAAGTGAAGGAACAAGAGGTAGAGGCCTCAAGATATGCCAGGGGAGGTTTAAATCAGATGTTGGAAAAAATTTCATCAAAGAGAGGGTGATCAGGTATTGGAACAGGCTTCCCAGGGCAGTGGTGGAATCACTGTCCCTGGATGTATTCAAAAACTGTGTAGACAAGGCCCTTAGTGACATGGTTTAGTGGTGGACTTGTCAGTCCTGAGGCAATGGCTGTACTTGATGATCTCAAAGGTCTTTTCCAACCTAGCTGATTCTAAGAAAAAAAAAAAATTATTAAGCTCTTGTTATTGGAAATATATGATGACAGTAAAACTGTTTTGATCCTCAGCATGCCTGCAATAGCAGAGAAGAAAGGATACTTCATGGTAAAAATAAATGCTGGAATTCTATGCTTGTATCAGTAACCCCAGAGTACTACTCTGAAAAATTATCCAGTAAAGCTAAGATAGAAGTTCTAACTAAGAATTTAAATAATTTAAGTAATTATTACTTATTTCTTTTAAATGTTTTCATAATATTGCATAGCATTACATAATTGTTCAAAAACTTAGTGAACTGTAGCCCTTTAGAACTGTTGTGATAAACAGAAAACTAAGGATATGTGTCTGCTGTAATGAAAAATACATCTTTTCAGGCGCCATGGTGGCAGGTTAGCTGCTTGGGAACTTTTTTGCCATACACCTGACTTTATGCTCCAACTCCATTGCAGTCATACCTTAACTTACAGTAAAACTTGAATGTTAAAAGGCAGTGTTTCATCATAGGTGGTTTTAAATGTCATGGATTATTTAAACAACTGTGTTCTATTGTGTTCAAATAAAGAAGATAAATCTGTTCTTAGTGTTAGGTATGAAAAGCTTCACTTTAATTCTAGAGAAAAGTGGGTAGCTAAAACTGACCATAAGCTGCTTACTGACAATTTTTGTGAATCATTCCTGAATTTCAAATTGGGTTGGCAAGCATCTTCCACTATAAATGCATAGATTTCTACCCTAAATGTAAAGATATGATATACTCTGATTTTCTAGAGCAGTATGCAATTATTTTTGGAACAATAGTGATAACCTAACCTTTTGGAAACAACTAGAAAACACCTTGTACAGTGCTTTCATTATTTTTCATGACTTTTGGTTACAGGCACATAAAAATCTATTTAGCTTCCACTTCAAATATTAATTATTAATTAATCTTTTTTTCTAACGCTGTTTTTCAGATCACCTTTGTATCTTACAGCCTGAAGAAAAAGAAATATGTTCCTTAGGAGCAAGACAAGGTATTAGCTTAGGCAGAAATCATCAACTATACAAACAGAGCCCAAGTAAAATCTAGAAGTTGCTGAAAAAAAATAAGGTTTTCTGATGCCTCTCATGTTGCACTAAATTCAGTAATAATCCTCATAGATATTTATGCCCATTTTAAAGTTGCACACAATGACAGTAGCAAAGATGAAACTCTGCCCAGTTTTAAGCATTCTTTATGTATTACATAAACACATGAGGTAGGTAATATGGCAGAGTACAGCAGCACTGGATGTGCAGTAAACCTCAGTGCAAGATACCATTTCATTCATTGCTG
This sequence comes from Nestor notabilis, assembly GCF_000696875.1. NCBI lineage: Eukaryota > Metazoa > Chordata > Aves > Psittaciformes > Psittacidae > Nestor > Nestor notabilis. The sequence goes on from NW_009918636.1 coordinate 24,982, forward strand.
TTCAATATTTCATACCCAGTATGCTGTAACACTTGAAGTCCTATGAGCTCTCAGAAACTGCTGCAGAGGTTGTAGTTTTTGTAATTTGCTCAACTATTTATGCATTTTGCTAACCTCTGAAAAAGGTGCTATACAGAAAAAAGAGGCAGCATTGTTTTCTTTCTGTTTTGATGACTATGAGAAAATCCCCAAGCCTCTTCTGCTTATGCAAATAAAGTACTAAGGAACCCCCATTTTCAAGAAGGGGAAAATGGAAGATCTGGGGAAGTACAGACCAGTCAGTCTCAACTCTGTGCCTGGCAGGATCATGGAGCAGATTCTCCTGGAAACCATGCTAGGGCACATGAAAAACAATAAGATGGTTGGTGAAAGCCAGCAAGGCTTCACTAAGGGGAAGTCATACCTGAGCAGTTTGGTGGCCTTCTATGATGGGGCTACAAAACTGATGGATAGGGGCAAAGCAGTTAAGTCATCTACCTGGACTTGGGCAAAGCATTTGACACTGTCCCGCATGACATCCTTGTCTAAATTGAAGAGACATCAATTTGATGGGTGGACCACTTGGTGGATAAAGAATTGGCTGGATGGCCACATGCAAAAAGTTGCGGTCAGTGGCTCAGTGCAGAACTGGAGACTGGTGACAAGTAGTGTCCCTCGGGGGTCTGTGTTGGGACCGATCCTGTTCAACATATTTGTCGTTGACAGGGACAGTGGGATTGACTGCACCCTCAGCAAGTTTGCCAATGACAATAAGATACGTGTTGTGGTCGGCATGCTGGAGTGAAGGGATGTCATCCAGAGAGACCTGGACATGCTTGAGAGGTGGCCAGTGCCAACCTCAGTGCAAGGTCCTACACCTGGGTCAGGGAAATCCCAGACACAGCTACAGGTTGGGTGGAGAAGAGACTCAGAGCAGCCCTGAGGAGAAGGACTTGGGGGTGGTGGTGAGTGAGAAACTGAACATGAGCCGGCAGTGTGCGCTTGCAGCCCAGAAAGCCAACTGTGTCCTAGGCTGCATCAAAAGAAGTGTGACCAGCAGGTCGAAGGAGGTGATCCTGCCCCTCTACTCTGCTCTTGTGAGACCTCACTTGGAGTATTGTGTCCAGTTCTGGTGCATAAAAAGGACATGGAGCTGTTGGAGCAAGTCCAGAGGACGGCCACAAGGATGATAAGAGGACTGGAGCACCTCCCTTATGAAGACAGGCTGAGAAAGTTGGGGCTGTTCAACCTAGAGAAGAGAAAGCTGTGTGGAGACCTCATAGCATCCTTCCAGTATCTGAAGGGGGCCTACAGGGATGCTGGGGAGGGACTCTTCATTAGGGACTGTAGTGGTAGGACAAGGGGTAATGGCTTTAAACTTCAACAGGGGAAGTTTAGATTAGATGTAAGGAAGAAGTTCTTTACAGTGAGGGTGGTAAGGCAGTGGAACAGGTTGCCCAAGAAAGTGGTAAATGATCTATCCCTGGTGGTGTTCAAGGCCAGGTTGGACAGAGTCTTAGGTGACATGGTTTAGTGTGAGGCATCTGTGCCCATGGCAGGGGGGTTGGAACTATATGATCTTTAGGTCAAGATTCAGCTGATTTGAAGCATCTGGAAATCTTTGAGCTACTCAGATTTCTGAGAATAGCATTCATTTGCTTTGTTTTACTATGCAGACATCTTTTGGAGCACCAGTCAGGTCCCAGAAGTACTTTTATAAGCCTTATAGATGTGATTTTTTTCATCACCTCAGTGAATGGTATTGAAATTTCATAGTGAGAAGGTGTAGGTCAATAATTACTGCTGTTCTTTGAAGGTCCCTGTTGGCTATCACAGTCAAACCCATAAATACATGGATTGAATGTTTGCTTAGTAACTCATCTAAACAACAATGCAGTTTAAAAAGGACAGTGATATCTCAGCTGGAACCTTTGATTGTCAAGAGACAGCATCTTCAAGAGTGGACCTACAATTAATTACTGCTCATATGGTAAACATACTCATAGGGTTTAATTTAAGGTTTGTTTTCAGTTGGATGAGTAGGTGAAGAGAGAATAAATAGCTGTCTCATTTTTTTCTTTCCTTCTGTCACAAAACTTCCTAGAATTTATATTCTCGGTAGTTGACTATCTCAAAGAATTTGAGGAAAGGTTAATGATCACAACTTTATTACTAAGTTGCAGAGCATTCACAGCACTTGCTTATAAACATTGGTGTATAGTGGAAAGAAGCACATTTCTCTTTAGGGTATCACCATCTCTTTGCCTTCATATGTCTTCTGAGGCAGTCCTTTATTGTGTCTAATTTAGAATGTAATGGACCTGTCTTTTAGAATGTATTTGTATATAAATGGCTATATGAATATATGACAATTTTTTGCAAGAATCAAGGAGAATCAGATCATTAATCAAAAAAATCCCTAATACATGTGTAATTTTATTTATGCCATTAAATATTCATTGGATTGTAACAGTTTATTGCTCTTAGCCAGATTAGATTCAAATGGATGGCTAAGAGGTCACTGTCTTCAAAACTCATAATAATCCTTTCAAGCATCCATTCCCATAGGAGCACTTAAAACTGAGCTTTAGTTTATTATTGTGATAAGATAATTTAAAGTTCTAGAGAGCTAACTAGTGGAAAAGCCTGTACTAACCTCTTGGCCCTTTTAAACACCGTGAGCTAAGAATATTCTATAGCAGAGTTCTGATGAATTCTCCCCTGTGCCCCATTTTTGTTTCATTTAGCGTAAGATTTGTAAAACGAGTATCTGGCTCTGAGACAAAATCTTTTTCAACCTTCTGCTATTTACTTTGTACCTTTTTATCTGCCTGCAAAAAGAAAAAAAAAGAAAGACCAAAACCTCTTGATTTTACCCTGCTTTCTATATTTCAGTCATAATGTCTTCATTATTAGTACAAAGGCAAGTATACTGCAGCTTTCATTTTGGTCAAGGCCTCATAGTTTGAAGGTTGCAAAACTCTTATTTTGTGTCTCTCCACAAATGCAATGAATGTGTGTTCTAAGTGGCACCTGTGGGTTTTTTTTTTAATTAAGTTGAGCTAGCAAAGCTATCCTAACCTCATGGGAAGAACTCAAAATCAAAGCATTGAGAATTTGTGAGTGACTGCTCTATAGGCCCATAACATACTCGCTAACATTAACCAGGCCAAGTGTCATACAAAGAGGGCTCAAGCTTTTCTGGCTTTTAGCTGCCTTTTTCACTTCTTAACCATCTCTGAGACTTAGAGCTCACTGTGGAGGAGAGTGCTTGACTGTCAGAAGTATCCTCCTCACGAATCAGAAGTTATTCGAGATGCTGAATATTCTGAGATCATCTCAAGCTGCCTCAATTGGTCTCAAGAGGGCTGTTAGTGTTAAAGATATCAGTGTCATAATGTCAGACTTGATCTAGGGAGGCACAGTGAGGTCAGAACACCAGAGCAATGGCATGAGTCATTACTGAAATGATGCCTACATGACTGCTGTGGATTTAGTGTCCCATTTTTTGCTGGATACAGTGACTATAAACAGCGTAAAATCCCACTTCCATGAAAAAGCAGTATTTAATAAGCAGTGCAGCTGCTAATTTTTAAAGAAGTGATGTTTAAGAATAGTAAATTAGATTATTAGTAAAATTTGGGAATGGTTGAAATTACAGCTTTCAATAGCAACAGCTACTCATAGACATCAGCTCTGTCTTGATAGATATCAGATATATTCTATTGGTACTGTGTCTCTCTTTTTGGCTTGGGCAGACCTCTGCAGCTATTCCAGGAGGCCACAGAACTGTAGACATACCCACCAGCTCTTCAATTTTCACCAGGTAAGTGGGGTTAAAACAAGATGGGTTATCCCATTTTTGTACTTTCAGGTACAGTAAAAACAGCAAATCAAATGTTAGCATTATTAATTTTACATTGCTGTGGTTGAAATGAGATTTGATGGACTGGAAAGAATAGTGAAGTACATACTGTTGAAACCAGGAAAACAGTTCAATAAGTGTTTTGGTTGTGTGAGCAGCCACTTAAATAGGGTGTGCTCTAGCATAGGCTCTTTAAATACTACATTAAAAAACCTTATTATGAATTTACAACACTTCAAAGATGAAGCCTGATCCATAAAAAATAAAGACAAGAATAGCTATGAATAACACTTTGGTATTTCAAGACAATTGGAAGCTGACAAACATTATTTGCACTTAGTGGGTTTTGAGTTTTTTTTCCTATTTCTACAACAGACATATTTGTAAGAGAAAATAGCTGGAGAGAGAAATTTAATAGTGAAGAACTTTTTCAAGACCATTTAACCTGTATTAATGTGACCCCATGCTGCTGTCATTGCCAGTGAGACATATGATGACATGCTGAGTATATGCTAGTTGTAAAATTTACAACTACCTGGGGGCAGCATTAATTATAGCAAGCACTTTAACTCCAGAAAAGATAACAATCAATTGGTGAAGCCTGAATGAAAGCCACATGGCTACACTTCAGTTGATGTTAGAAGAACAGAATTTGTCTTCCAGGAACTGGCTATACTAACTGTATACTAAAAGCATACTAACTGTATGCTTTTAAAAGATACGGCTCTTTCTTTATTTCTAAAATACTAAACAGTGTTCTGAATCATTTATGAAACGTTATGTATAGGAAGAATCTCTACCCTTGTAATGCCCAGCCTGACAGATGAGACATAGCCTTTGTACGGTACCTTACTACAATTCAGATTCTACTGTATTGCAACAGTTGCTGTAGTTACACTTCAGTAATAGACCAATTGATTGTTAAACTGATCTAGGCTAAGCAAATGAGTGAATGAAGTGAGATAAACTGTTTTGCATTTGAATATTGTCTGTGTGCATATGTTGAAAGACTAAGGTGGCACATATCACCTGAAAAGACCCCCAGAAATTTGGGGATGATAGCTACAAGGGTGCCTGATGCTTTCTCTGAAGTTGTGCAGTATCTTTATTAGAAGAAGAGTCTTCAATTACAAGAGATCTTAGTCAGTATAAATCATTATAATTATACAAAATAACTGTTTTGTACAGAGCAAGGATATTTTGAAATACAGACCACTGCATCATTTCTCCCACATATTCTGGAAGCTGGTATAATGGCTATATTGATATGGGAAGTGGTGCAGACTTGCCAACACATGCTGCTCATTAAGAGCAGGGTTTTTTTGTTTCACGAATAGTGTTGAAGTGAGGAGTAGAAGCATAGGTGTAATATAAATACACTTTTTCAGGTGAAATGAAATATTTGTTTTTTTTTCTATTGTTGGCTCAGGTATTTGTCTGTATCTGACCTCTAACATGTGTTTTCACTGCAAGTCTCATGTAGAGCTTAAATCACCATGTATATGATTTTGTGCTGTGGAATACTCTAATCTGTTTTAAAGGAGCAACCAATCGTGTTGTGGTGGAGCTGGTTTAGGACTGGAGAGCTTCAAACAAAAGATTCACCATTTAATATATGTTACACAAACATATCTTTAATATTTAGGAAATGAGTCGAGAAAAGCCTATGCAAGGTACACTCTCACTAGATAATTTTACTCTTTTTTTTTTAATGACTGGCCTAATTCTAACCTTACATTGGTTTTAAATTGCTCTAAATGTAATGATCTCGATGAAGTTATTTTGAATTTACATAGGTATGACTGAGATTTGTGTAAGACCCAGATGTGCTCCTGGTATTGCTGCTGCGCTTAGCAGTCAGTTTTTATTATTTCTTGGCCAGGTTTAAGCAATGAAACCATCTGATTTTTGAGCATGTGAAACATCTTTTCTGTAATGCTTCTTCCAGCACCTGCAGCAGTACAGTATGATCTGCTCTAACTGAGCAGATAAGAATTTTCCTGAATTCTTACACTTTCTTTATGTCATAATTGTTAGTTCTGGTAGAAACTCTTTCTTTAGTTCTTGGGCTCTGTTGCAGTCAGGATCAAAGAATTAGAGTTTAATTATTTTGTACTCCCTATACAAAGATCACAAAAATATGAAGAATGGAGACAAATAATAGATCACTATTATTTTGTGCTACTCTGTGTATTTGTTTAGTGCTGGGAATCAACCATTTCAAGCAGAAACATATTCCCCTGAAAGTGCCTTTCTATTAGTTTGGCAAGAATTCCAGATGTTTTGAAATAGATCTGAAAATAGCATAAAATATCACCCAGCTTTTCATCTCAATACCCATAAATAGCCTCATCTAAGTCTATGGAGAGTGAAAGTATCTGGAATCTATCAGTTGGTAATGAAAAGATACTAAACATAGACTCTGTTTTAGATGGTGATTATAAATATTATTCAAACTGCTGGCTCTCGATGGGTTAAAGTGCAGTCATTGTGTGAAAACAGGCATTGACACTTCCAAACAAAGCTTTTAATAAAGATGGAAAGAGAATTCTTTAGCCCCTTCAAAATGATTTTACTTCTAGGTGTGAAAAACCTCATATCATTCTGGTTTAGAAACAGATATCTAGGATGTGCAATCTCCATTCTAACAGATGGTGAATCCAGACTTGCCTTCCATATATAATTTCTTCAAAGATATCCTGCTTTCAGATTGTCTATACCCTTCTTGGTGTTAACTGACTAGAGATATGAATAGGCTGTATATTGTAGGCTTTTGTAAAATATAATCATGATTACTGCATATTGGTATAAAATTTTGACCAAAAAAAAAAAATCAGTTTGCTATTCCCGAGAGTGCGAAACTGCTTTTGTTTACTATAAGCCACGACTTTATTTTGTTACAGTCTCAACTGGTTTATCAGTCCTGCCATTGCAAAGCAGTTGCTAAGGAGTGACATCACAGTTCTCAAATGTCTTTTATGTAGTTCATGTGGTATGAATGCATTAAGCTTCATAGGAATAACATCACATAGCACACTTAACTGCATATTCTCACATATTACCTCCTTTCTGTAGAGGTGTTACTGTGATTATTCCAAGAATAAGACAAAGAACAATTTGTCTTCCTGGTTGAAATGAAATATTACTTCACAGATACTTATTTCCAACAGCAATGAACTTTTCTTCAACTAGTCCAGACTGAATAGACTCTGATAACCTTCCTATGAAATTACAGAAAGAGCAGACAGATACTCAGCTTGATTTTAAATCTCATCCTTTCTACCTGTAAAGAAATCCAAACAGCATGCTGTTTTTCATATCCTAAATTAAAGAGCTGGAGAGCTGCTATAATTTTTCAGTGGACTGTGTGTTGTCATTTGCAAGGTTATTCAGAAATCCTTTGGTAAATGAACCTTGTGTATATGCTGCAACTGTTTCCCTACCAAAGCACATATTGTCCAAATGCTGTTTCCTGGTTGATCTACCATTTATATATTTTACAAGACGTGCAAAACTGTTACTTTCTGAAATATTTGATCTCTATTACTATCGCTCTCCTGTCATGCAGTTTTTTGTGTCTATTTTAGGGTCAAATCCATCACACTTTGTATTTATTTTTGCTTAATTATATGGAGTACACTGCATGGCTAGCTTTCCATTTAAATTCAATCCGAGATTATATTTCTGTGTTAATTCTGTTAATTCAGCAATGTGTTTCATTTTCCTCCTACATCAGTTTAAAAACCCGAAAGCACTACACATACCAGTGGCTTTAAAGATGGAAAATGAAGCAGGATTTCCAATAAAATTGAAAGTTTATTTGTGAATTCAGTGGAATGCAGTATCTCTATGCAACAGGTAATAAGTTAGTGTCAAACACAGGTAAACCACCACTTTTTTACAACCATTTCCACATATTGGACAGCACTGGTTATTGTCTACCTGGACTGCAGTAACTCCTTTGACATTTTCTTCCACAAGATGTTCAAAAAGAAGTTTTTGAAGTATGGCCTGGATGAGCATACTGTGGGCTGGATTGAAAACTGGCTGAACGGATTGACCCAGAGGGTAGTGATCAGTGTAACGAAGTGTAGTTGAAAGTCAGTACTAGCAGCGTAGTTCAGGGATCAGTACTAGGTCTAGTCGTATTTAACATCTTCATTAATGATCTGGGTGATGGGGCAGAGTCTACTCTCAGCAAGTTTGCTGATGCCATGAAACTGGAAGGAGTGACAGAAAACACCAGGGGCTTATGCTCCCATCCAGAGGGATTTCGACAGGCTGGAGAAATGAGCTGATAGGACTCTCATGAAGTTCAACAAGGAGAGTTACAAAGTCATACATACGAGGAGGAATACCCCATGCACCAATATATGCTGGGGGCTACCCAGCTGAGAAGCAGCTTGGCAGAAAAGGACTGGTAGGCCCCAAGTTGAACATGAGCCAGAAGGGTGCTAGCAAAGAAGGTTAATGGTGTCCTGGGTGGCACTAGGCAAAGTATTTCCAGGAAGTTGAGAGAGGTGATCCTTTCCCTCTGCTGAGCACTGGTGAGGTCACATCTGGAATACTGTGTCCAGTTGTGGGCTCACCAGTACAAGAGAGATACAGACATACTGTAGAGAATGTAACGAAAGGCCACAAAGATAATTACTGAAATAGATCATCTTGCATGTGAGGAAAGGCTGAAAGAGCTGGGATTATTTAGCCTTGAGAAGAGAAGCCTTGAGAGACTCTTACTAATACACATAAGTACTAGAAGGGTGTATGCAGGGAAGACAGAGCCAAGGTCTTTTCAGTGGTGCCCGGTTACAGGACTAGAAGAAACAGGCACAATGGGCATAACCTGAAATACAGGAGGTTCCTTCTGAATGACAGCAAACTTCTTAACTGTGAGCATGACCAAGCACCGGCACAGGTTGCTTAGAAAGCTTGCGAGTCTCTCTCCTTGGAGATACTCAAAATCCATCTGGTCATGGTTCTGCTCTAGGTGTCCCTGCTTGAGCAGAGGATTGGACCAGATGACCTCCAGAGGTCTTGTCCATCCTCAACCATTTTGTGAGTTATCTGAAGGTTAATGTTCTTATGATGAATTCTGCATGGTGTCTCCTGGGTCTGGTAGAATTTAATAATTTTATTAATGACTTCAGTGGTATATATGTGTCATAGCTCTGCAGATCTAATTCTTGGTGATTTCTTCTGTAAAGAAGATAGAATGATATTTGATGCCATGTGTTACAACAAAGTATAATGGGGTTACTGGAACATGCATGGGAAAAAATTGTGCTTTTGCAGAAAAAAAAATCCCGCCTAATATTGTGATCTATGAATAGTATGATCTATAAAAATAGATGAAATAACAGGCTAACATGTCCAGGATTATCAAGTTTTCAATTTGGTATTTTGTCTCATTTTAGTTACCATATGTCTAGAAAGTTATTCACCAGATGGAGTCAATCTGGAAAAGAGTAGATGTCAAGAAAAATATCTAATAATTCATTACAATGAATAAAAATCATCAGAAAAGAAAAGTAATCCTGGACTTGCTAAAAACTTTCCGGTATACATACCAAGAAGTTTCAGAAATATATTTAGTTAAAACAAAGATTATTTGTATTATATAATGAGACAGCTGTATATTGCAGCACTCACAGCAATTTTACTTAAGGTAATATTAATAACTACTTTGATTAAATGAAAATTTTTAACTTTACTTGCATAAATAGACCAAAAAAAGAAAAAAAAAAGCAATGAGCTGGAATTACTGGAAAGGTGGCTAAAGAGTCTGACAAGAAGAGAGTAATCATCTGAAAAGTGATGGCACTGGGTCCATGGGATACAGCATTTATTTTCACTGGTTGGGCACAGCTGAAAATTTCTGTTTTGCAGTCACATGTAGCTGTCATCTGTAAATGTATGCTAGAAAAGTTTAGCTCTTTATGTCAGAGTAAGGAAATGTCAATATTTAGTGAGCTTTTGAAAAGTGTATCAATATATGAAATTCAGATTTCCACTAAAGTCATCCAAACTTGTGTGTGCTCTCCTGAAGCACTGACTTGAGTAGAATTTAATTTAATTACAGGTGTCTAATAAGAACCTAGCAAAAACTAAATGGAGCTTTGTTAATCTTTGGTGGTTGATGCATTGAAACAATATATATATATATATATTCGGGATTTCAAGATTAGTTTGCAACAGGTAGAAAAATCTTTTGTGTATATTAGTCCACATATAATGTAAAAATGTCACACATACAAAGATATATGGTGTTAAATAATATAATAACTACAAGAAATATAGTGAGTATAATGTAATATCCATAGCATAGCATAGCGTACAATAGCATATCATATAATATCATATAACCATGGTTTTAGAACTCAAATATTCATTTGTTTTTCAATCACGCTCAAATATTTGTGCAAAGATACAGTAATAATCAATGAAAATACTGCCAGCCGAACCATCAACATTCTGGTGTTCACAGAATAAATCTTTTACACAAGTATAGAGTGTTTGTGGGGGTTTTGGAATATTCATAGCTGGAAAGCATTACTTGACATTCTGTATTTTTTTCAGTAAACTCCTTGGGGAAATACTTAGATTTACTTGTACTTGCTTCAGTTATACTGTTAAGTTTGGTTTATGTGCCCCCTTTGATCACAGATTCAAGTCCTGTCAGGGCTGACTCAATTTCCTCTTTTCTATTGCTCAGTCTTTCTCAGGAGTCTGCTTCCAGCTCATCTTTACTGTATTTCTTTGGGGACAAACCCAAACAATCCCAAAAATTTATTAATTTCGATCACTTTAAGTACAGAGATGCCTATTTATCTTGGAAGTGTCTGTAAGCTGCCATTATCCCTCTCATGTCAGCCTCTCTGGATGCTGTGCAAAGCACTGCTTTTTAAGGTAGAAACTTTCAGCTTCAGCGTGGTAGCCTTTCAGTTATGAAGTCTATGTATTCTGAGAATTTCTCTCTTATTGTTTGGAAATGAAATCTCTCATTCTTACAGTTTTTTGTATTTTAGGCAATAACACCGAACATGAAAAATCTTGTAATTATAGGTGTAGTATAGGAGGGAAATTTCATGGCTGCTATGGCAGAAAAGATGAAAAGATAAACACCATGTTTCAGATGCTTGTTTTAGTTTGAAAAATTTGGAAATTAATCCTTGTATAGATACCTAAGATACAAGTAATTTTCCTGTCCCACTAAAGAAACTTCTTAGATGTCTTTCAGAGTTTCTTTCTCCTTTATATTTTGTTACACCTCCTTATTTACAGTTCCATTATTTTAATTCACCTTTCCAGCAGAAGTTCAGTTGCAGATATGTATTCATGATACATCTGGTTGACCTTTCCAAGACTCATGAATAGCTGGTGCTGTGAGTCAGTTATACTTTAATGATAAAACCAGACAATCAGTCCTAGAAAATGATACCAGGAGAGTAAGAAATCATTCTTCCATCAACATACAACATGACAGTCCAATTTGTGCTCTTTTTTTTTTTTATTTTTTTTAAAAATAAGTGGCTTATAGAGGCCTAGTCACAAATAACAGGTACAGTAGTTAGTTCTGAAATACAAACTTTTCTTCATCTGTCTGCCTCAGTAGCAGATGCACATTGACTCTGTAACATTCATGTTCTTGAAAACACTGAACCAAAGAACAGAAAAGTTGAGTTGGAGCATGACAACTTATATTTGTACAAGTGTTTGATACAAAGAGTTCTCTTATGATGTTTAAACCTATAAAAATAAATTGATGAAGAGGTTTCTGAGCTTGCAAAGGTTATTCTTAAGGAACTATACAGGATTTAGGCAAGATTTTTTGAAACTTTGCTTGGAATGACAACTCAACATTCACTTTGAAGTAAGTTCAATTAAACTAGAATTCCATCACAAGGTACTAGTTTTATGGTGCGTAGAGAAATTATAGGCTGATATTTGCATATATTGAAATCCACAAGGGGAATGAAGCATATAGAAAGAGGAGTAAGCAGCAGTAATAATCAAATTAATTTGTTGTTATAACTATCTAGCAAATATACGACAAGCTAAAATAATTTTTATAAGTGGTTCCAGTGAAAAATGTCACTTTTTACTGAAAGATCAAAACTTGGCTTGCTATAATATCCCTTGCTTTAGGTTATCTTAGGCTACTAATCTCCTGGTAAAAACAGGAAAAAAAATAAACAACCAAACCCCCTCCCAAAAAAAAACCCCAAAACACCAAAACAAATCCCAACCAAAAATCCAGCAAAAACCACTAGGCAACACAGAAATCTAAATCTATCAGGAAAAAAAGACACTTCTTCCAATGATTTTAACTTTTTTTTTTTTTTTTTTAAAGAAGAGGAATGAAGCTAAAAAGTGTTTAATACATTGCATAATGATTTCTAAGTCTTTAGGTGGGATTTGTCTCACTAAGTATAGAATTAGGATGTGTCTATCCAAGCTTTTCATGCAGGTGTTACTTCCTAGTCAATAAAATCTGATTGATATAGTCAGTGCAGTCTAGGGCATGATTCACTTCATTGTAAGGCAGGCATTAAATTTGTTCATAATAGCTGCTTCAGAAAAAGTGTTCTTTTCTTTTTATTCACTGTTAAGAGACATCATGTGACTAAACTGGTGACATCTGTGGAATTTGTTTTCTAGGATGGGACTTGGACATCTGGCTTTATCCCAGTAATTTCTATTGCTTTTTTGTGCCTCTACGTTCTTATTTGTGAAAAAGATACAATAACGTTACATCTAAAAATGTAAGATTTGATATTAGATTACTGAGGTAATCAACAGATTTATTTTCCTATATATAAGAAATTGAAATGTTAATTCCAGCTCTTTAGTTTCCTCCTGAAAAGCTGATATTCACCCCTCTCTTTTTTTCACCCTGTCTCTCTGTGTCCCTAGAAATCATGCCCACTCCATGATGTGAAGTTTTAATGGCCTAAGCAAAAGGAATTTTATCTAATTGTGAAGAATATCATTTAACCACAAAGCAGTACTTGGTTACCACAAAGCAGTACTTGGTGTCTGTGGCAAGATTTTGGTAGCCAGAGTGGGTCAGGGTGGTTTCTGAGAGAAGAGGCCATATGCTGCCCTGTGCTGGATACAGCTGTTTCCAGCTGGCTCTACAACAGACCCACTGCAGGACATAGATGAGCCCATCAGTCAAGTTGGTGTTATCTCAGAATCAGCTGGAGGGGTTTATGGCCCTTCTGTGAAAACATATTTAAGAGAGAGTATAAAATGCTAGGAGAGAGGACCAAGAGGCCAGAGCAGTAGGTGGTGTTCTGTGGCAAAGGAGGTTCACTCCCAGAGTGGTTACAGCACTTGGCTAACTCATGCTGGAGCAGAGAAAATGAGTAAAGAGGAAGGAGGAAGGGAAGAAAAGAGTAAGGAACAAGGAGCAGCAGAAGGAAGCTGCTGTGCCCTGACCCTAACCTCCTGAGCTGCCTGTTGCCTCACCTAAGAGACAGGTTGTAATCTGTGGTGTTAACAAGGAGAGTAGAGGTTGGGAAGGGGACATCAGGGAGTTTGGAGTAAAGTTAAGGGAAGAAAGGTGTTTTCCCTAAGTGTCTAAATGCTTGTCTTTGTTTCCTGAGATCTGAACTAGTAATTAGATGTTCTAAATGAAGTTAAATTCCCCAAGAAAAATCAATTTTTGACCATGAAAGTAACTGGAGAATGGGTAATTTCTGTTTTGACCCATGAGTTCTCTGGCTCTTACTCTTCATATTTTCTTCCTTTTCCTGCTGGGCAGAGTGGGGGCCAGAAAGAAAGTAAGTGACTGTGTGGGTGCTTGACTACTACAATCCATTACAAGTGCACACTTAAATTAATCAAAACATGACAATCATTCACATCTTTTGGAAATACAGCTGTCAGAAGTAGCCAGGCTTGCAACTCAAGAAATTTCAGTTTCTCATCAACCAACACCCCCAAGTCCTTCTTCTCAGGCCTGCTCTCAATCCGTTCTCTGCACAGCCTGTATTTGTGCTTGGGATTGCCCTGACCCACATGCAGGACCTTGTACTTGGGTTTTTTGAGTTCACTGAGGTTTGCATGGGTCCACCTCTTAAGCCTGTTAAGGTCCCTCTGGATGGCATCCCTTCCTCCCAGTGTGTCCACTGCACCACACAGCTTGGCGTCATCGGCAAACTTGCTGAGGGTGCGCTCAATCCCACTGTCCCTGTCACTGACAAAGATGTTAAACCACGCAGTCCTAACACCAACCCCTGAGGAACAATGCTCGCCACTGATCTCCACTTGGACCTTGAGCCATTGACTACAACTCCCTACGTGTATCCATCCAGTCAAATCCTTATCTGCCAGGTGGTCCATCTGAAAATCCATGCATTTCCATTTTACAGACAAGGATGTCATGCGAGACAGTGTCAAACGCCTTGCACAAGTCCTGGTAGATGATGCCAGTCACTCTTCCCTTACCCGCCAATGCCGTGTCCCTGTCATAGAAAGCCATCAAAATTTCTTAGTCATGATTTGCCCTTTGTGAAGCCGTGTTGGCTGTCTCCAACCACCCCCTTATTGTCCATTGTCCTGGGTTCAGCTACAGCAGTCATTTTTTCTCCTTCTTAGTAGCTGGTGCAGTGCTGTGTTTTTGACTTTCAGTCTGGGAACAATGCTGATGACACCGATGTTTTTAGTTGTTGCTAAGTAATGTTTACTCTGACCAAGGACTTTCTCAGTCTCATGCTTTGCCAGAGAGGAGGGGAAGCCAGGAGGAAGCAGAGGCAGGACACCTGACCCAAACTGGCCAAAGGGGTATTCCATACCACAGCACGTCATGCCCAGTATATAAACTGGGGGGAGTTACCTGGAAGGTCCAGATCGCTGCTCGGGTCGGGCTGGGTATCGGTCGGCGGGTGGTGAGCGGTTGTGTCCTTTTCCCTTGTTATTCCTCTTATCATTATTATTGGTAGCAGTAGTGGTTTGTATTATACCTTAGTTACTGGAGAGCTGTTATCTCAACCCGTGGGAGTTACATTCCTCCGATTCTCCTCCCCATCCCTCTGGGAGTGGGGGGAGGAAGGAAGAGGGAGGGGAGTGAGCGAGCGGCTGCGTGGTTCCAAGTTGCCGGCTGGGCTTAAACCACGACATCCATGTACGTTAGCATAGTGTCCAGGAGGATCTGCTTCATGAATACATTGCCAAGAGAGAGAATGTGAAATATAAACATTTTTCTTCTTGTTTTCTTTCTCTCCCATCATCCCATGATCTTAGATAGTAGATCATCTGCTTGGTCAGTCACACACAGTCAACTTGTTTCTATTTGTGGTAATTGACTACTATCAAATCGTATACTTTAGTATTTTTAAACAAGTAAATATTCTGGTTTTGTAAATACATGGGTTTATTTTGCACTGACCTAAACGCCCAACCAACTACGTTGGCTTATCTTTGTTTTTCTTGTTCTGTTACTACAAGAACAGATTGGTTTATAATTGAAATGATTTCCTATCTCACACTAAAGCTATTGGCATCCAAACCAGCAGTCGACTTCATCATTGTTAATGTTCTTTAAGAAAGAAGATGACCGAGCATCCTAAATTGTAGCAACAGATAGTATTTGTGCCTGTGATCATTAAGTATTCTGAGATTGCTGAAAGAGATTACCCCACACTTATTAAGCAACTTACTTACAGCAGAATTTTTGAGTTTGTAATGCTTGTCAATTGATATAGGTCAGGGTTTATCTTAGTTTGGGAGCCATTAAAAATTATATGCAGTGTTTGAATTGATCTGCAATACTAGGACCAGACTCTCCTTTCCCAGAGACATCATCTCTAAGACATCATTCATTTTCCATTTTAAAAACACTTTGAAACTGAATGGTCTACATCATTAACTAGTCAAATTTGGTATTTTTACAAGAAAATGAAACAGGTGCTTACATTTTGGGAATGTGCAGCATGACAAGGCAACCTTATAAATTCTCAGTATTCTTAGAATACCTCAGATATATGCAATAGCTTTCTCATGGTGTGAAAATTTTCCTGTTCCTGCTCCAGTTCTCATTTCTATTTCTTCTTTAGAATTACTGAGACTCTTGGGCTATTTTTATCATCCTGGGAAAGATTAATCCTATTTATGTGTTGAAAAATTCAAGTGAGCAATAATGGAGAACCTTATTACTTTCACATTGTTTGCACAACATTTAACCTGAAGGTGAGGGCACTGAAGGGAGAAATAGAATCAAAGATACCAAAAGCACTGAAACAGTAAAGGTCAGACTGGACAGGACTGTGAGCAACCTGATCTAGTCGAAGATGTCAGTGCTCATTGCAGGTAGTGGGGCTAGATGACCTTTGAAGGTCCCTTCCAACACAACCCATTATGTGATTCTATGATTCTATGAAAAACTAATAATAATCTAGCATAAAATGAATATAAGGTCACAAAACAGTTTACTGAACTAATGCTAAGAGTATGATGTACGGATATTACAAAAAGTGTAACATGAAAGTACAGTGCAAGAGTATATCCTGAACTGTATTTAAGGGAAACAGTGATCCATTTACCCAAGTCTAGAAGCATCACTTCAGTGCCCAAGCTCCTGAAGAAACATTAAATTTTAAATCCCTGTCTTAGAGGAATAAAAAAATGCATGTTCTGGTGAGCTGTGAAAGTTGAAGTGAGAGGAGTCTGACAAATTCTTTTTTTTAAATAAAACATGTTTCAGGATGAACTCTGTCCTGTTGAACCAGAAATTGATAGAATTCTGATTAAAAAAAATCAGAAAAATATGTAGCCAACCTGCTTTGACACCAATAAAGAAAACTGTTGTACTTGGAGAAGATCTTTGTCATTGTTTTAGAGGAAGCTTCATTAAAATTGCTAAATCAATTTCCAGATCGGAGAATGTGACAATGAACCCCTATAATTAGACCCATAAAAATGTAGAAAGTTTTTTATCTCAGTTTCTTGGCTGTAATAGAAGTTTATGACTACAGCGCTTTAAAAATTAATTTTTTTCCCCAATCAATTAATAAAAATAGGATTCTATTTAGAGAATTAAAATTGTTTTGTTTTGTTTTCTCAATATTCTAAATTCTTGTTTCTGCCATTAACAATATGTATAGTAGAAAAGTTTTTTCATTGTTGATATTTTTTAGTATGCTTTCGTTTTGCTGTTGTACTTTTCCAAAACTTGGAATAGTGGAGAAGTAAGCAGTCATTGGAAAAGGGGGAAAATGGCATGATTTTTACTGTATTTTCCCGGTGCCATTGAAAGTATGAAATGTAAAAAAGAGAGAAAGGAGGAAAGAAACTTCAGCACTTTCATGAGAAGTTAAACTGCTTCATTAAAAATTTTTATTATAAGGGTTTTCATAAATGACTTTTTATATATGTTTTAAATTGAATCAGATTATTGATTGGTGCTGCTATTAGCAACTTCTAGTCTACACTAAAAGTAATGCTTTCCTAATGAAAATGAAAATTGACACTAGTAGTATTTGTGGTTTAATATACTTTGAGCTCAGTCATATACACTTTGTAAGCAATATTAGCAGCTTCAGCTCTTGCACAGTTTGCAAGCAATGTTAGTAGTTTCAACTGTGGGATAAAGAAACTATAAATTGCACTGAAGCCAAAGACCACCACCAACACTCCTGAATATTTCTATCAGTGACTAGAAAATAGTAATATGTTAGAAAAAGATACCTTGGTCAATGGCAGAGCCAACTATCTTCTCTTTTGGAAAGAAGATTGGAAGCCCAGGCAGGGTAAAAGAAAGATACCCGTAACTTTTGTAGAGGGTTTAGATAGTTGTTTTTCTTCATTCAGAATTGCTGTCTATATTGCTGAGCAAATGTTCCCTGTCATGCACCTGCTTTTCTGGTCATCCAGACTGGAACACACTGTGGTTCTTTGTCTGCCCAAGTTTCCTTCTGAAGGAAACCTTAGTGTGCAGAGACACGATGCCTACCCAGGTGTCTTTCTGGCATGCATCTGGGGTGGTTCCAGATCATATACTTAATAGTTCCAAGACTGTAAAGCACACCCACCCTGTGGTGTCAATATCATCACTATTTATTCATTTATAGCAGTTTGGATCAGGTTAGTTTTAAATCTCTCATTTAATTTTTACTCTTGAATAGTTTTACTATGAATTTCGGAAGCAGTGGGTAATGAACAGCATTGCTTGATTGCTTTTTCAGTGCTGAATAGCCTAATGATACTTGTCCTGTCTTTTCTCACATTTCAGGCATTGAACAAGATTACTGCAAATTCCTGAAGCACCAAGAAAATACAGCATCCTAAAAAAGAATTAGAAAAAAAAAAAGGAAGCTAAAATAGGAAAAACATTGAAAGTGACTCAGGAAAAAAACAAACAAAAAAACCCCCACCCACAACAACAACAAACAAACAAAAAATGCATAGGAATGGGGCTGGAGCAACACTTCATATTCATATTCTGTGGTTCGTTAATGGAGATTCCTCAATGGTTGGTCACATATTTCAGTTTTACTCAACTAACATTATGATTATGCCTCAATCTTTTTTTGATTACTAACTTCATAAAGAAAAAAAATGAGGGGAAATAATGATTTTGGATTGTTTGTATTTGCTTGTAATGCTGATTTTTATGTCATGAAATTGCTAGATGAGATTTATGTGAAAGAAGTTTTAGATTTGTCTCTGTATTACACAGTGGACATGCCAGTGAAAATCAAGAAAGGATAAGAGTTTGATCTAGTTAGTGTGACAGAAGCTAGACAGTGTCCAAGATGTGGGTAAAGCAAGGACCCAACAAGCAGAAAAAATAAAGGGAACAAAAAGGTGAATTTTGAGTGGATTCCAAAATGTTACTGTGTGCATGACTGAGACGCAGCATTGTAACTTAAACATCAGCATTGGTCTGTTTAGACCAATAGGCAGATTAAAGGCAGCTGGCAAAAGCATAATGTGCCAGCTTTAATAGTGGCACAGAAATAGTGGCAATGAACTAGGGAAATGATTTTAGATGATCACCAATAATTTTAGTTGATGAAGAAAAGTCATCCAATGGAAAAACCTAATAGGCAAACTAGTGAGTAAAAATGATTTAATGTGTTCTGTGGATCAGAAAATAAGACCTGGCATGGAGTTTTGGCTATTAGTGCAGCTGTTGTGAAGATGACCTGCAATGGAAAATTGGACCAAAAAGAGCCACCAGTGAGCAGAAGCTTTGGGAAAAATACCAGTATTTACCAGTGTTTTCTGCAAGAAGTTTAGTATTTTTGTTCTCCTGAAGTTACCATTAATCACATAGCAAATCATCATAAAGGCACTATAAAAGTCAGTAAGAACAAACAGTGGTTTATGAGGATTCAAAATAATACGTGAACAGCAAAACCAAGAAGGAAAGACCCGTCATGGCTGATACTCAGTAAAGACATACATGTTCTTCTGTCGTTTTAGGGCACTAATCAGATGAAATTATTGAAGAGGAGTAATCATATGGATGAATGAATATAGATGAGTTGATAATGAACTTGGTAATTTGTTTTATAGATATCAGTGTCTAGCTGGGGGAAAAAAAAGTCCATGCCACAAAATACCTGTGTATGTGATAGGCCCGTAAGACACAGAGAGCAGAATCTAAAGCAGCACTTTGAGATGAGACTGGAGGAGATGAGACCCTATCTAAATTCTAAGCCCTCTCTCTCCATTGCATGTAAGACTCCCAAGCATAATAGTGAATGTCTAGCTCAAAGTTAGATGCCTAACTTTAGCATTAATAAAGCTAAGTGAGATGAATCCCATGCTCTGTGTTAAATTCTTGTATGGCTAGAGATACTCAGATGTTTTTCATTGTTTGACAGCTTTTAGGGAAGCCGATGAATTCACTCAGAACATTTGAGTAGTACTTTGTTAATGAAATGTGGGCTTACCTCTTCTTTTCTGTCTTGTGGTGTAAACCCTGATCATGATCATTTAAAACATTAGACTACCCAAGAGAGATCGTAAACTATGAACTATCATCAGAGAGCTGGAACTTAATATTTTGAGCTAGCTATCTGCCAACAGCATTGGAGGTAGCTTAAAAAGAAGCTTCAGCTATGGCAATCATTTTATATTTTATGACTGAATTGATACATCAGATGTGCTATTTTGTGCAAAGCTAGCCACAACTAGCTAGTTTGTGCAAAACTAGCTGGCAACTAAAACAGTAAACCAAGGCCGTGCATATAAGCAAAATGTAACCGCACTGTCTAAAGTGTCAAGTTAACACTGGGCAGAAGACTTGGATGAAAGGGAAATAGATGGTTGATGACTAGCTTGGCATTTTAGCTGAGATTTAGAGAACAAGAATCAGTTTATAAATGACAAAATCGCTTACAGTGTAAGAACAAATGTACAAGTTCAAGTCAAATATTTTTTCTCATCCTACTGACTGTGCTATAAACCTTTCTCCCCATGAATAAATATGTTTAATTAGACACTGTATTTTAAAGAATTAGCTAGCATGTGTTTTGTGCAAACACAAGTAGTTAAGGCCTGCATGTTTTGAAACAGCTTACTGAATTTCAATTTAGCCATTCTAATATTTAATTGGAATTTTGAATGTTTATTGACTTTCAGTACTTCACAGTTACTCAAAGTGATATATCTGATTCATGATAAAAGCCAATTTCTGCCACCTTATATAAAACTACATCTTATTTTAAGTTTAGTCCCACTGAAATAAGATAGACATCCTGTGGAATAAGTAGCTGACAGTGGTGGGTAAAGGTGGCAGGAGCTGTCTCGGTATCTTTTTAACATCTGGTTGTTATAGGTTGTTATAGGTATAAAGGGTTCTGCCATTTACTTCTGGCTTTATATTCATTTGATCTGCTATACCTGTGGCTGGCTATCAGGTAAGCCAAGTCACTGTTTGGCTTTAAAATCCTGTGTTAAAGCTGGCTTGATTTGATTTAATCTTGATTTATTTGAAATCATTGATTTTTCCTTACTGTGGAACTTTTGTTTCCAAACTCTTCAGTGTTTTGAACTGGGCTTGCTGTTAAAAAGCCCTTTTGTAAAATAAAGTTGTGGTAAAAAAACCACTGTGTGGAGGTTACCTGGAGACTTCACAATGTGACATTTTCTCTGTAAACATACTGTGTGAGAAGTAAACAGCAATAGAAGAAGAAAAATGTCCTCTTAAAAAGTACAAACCTGTTACACAAGCAGAGGGGATAATGAATGTTATAAATGCTGAAAATTACTGCTTATTTTAGGAAAGTTTGTGTCAGAGAGGGAAAAGAAAGTAGATTAACAAGAGTAATTTGTATACACAAAACTGTAGATCTTCCCCCAGTTAAAAGGGAAACTAATTCAAATTTTATCACTTAGCTTGTGTTCCTTTATGAAAAGGAATATTCTGGTAATGCTGTTCATTCAAGCTAGCAAATGTCATGTATTTTCAGCTGATGTGGGACATTACTTTGGTACATCTCAGATTTGTTGGGCTTGTCAGCTAATCAGTAGGTAATAGTGAGTAGATAGGTTTCATTTAGATTTCCAGAATTCATTTGGTAAAAAGCAGGAA
>NW_009918636.1:46401-50172 GCF_000696875.1 Nestor notabilis
AATTCAACTGGAGCAAAAATACAGCTGTGAATAGCCCAGAAGAGGTGACTTACAGGATAAGAATGTTTGTTCAACTGCCTTTTGCATTCACTCATCATCTCTTTTGTCAGTGCCAAGGGTTTTTAGTAGTGTGAGCACTTGACTGCTAAGGATTGAACCAGTGTCAGACACTAGTGAATCAAATTTTCCAGTCCTTCATCAAACAAACCTCCTTAGGCTGCTTTCAAAACTTTTCCAGTCAATGGCTGTGGAATTTGACCTCATGGACTTAAGTACTGCTTAAATCAATCATTTGCT
Source organism: Nestor notabilis (assembly GCF_000696875.1). Classification (NCBI taxonomy): domain Eukaryota; kingdom Metazoa; phylum Chordata; class Aves; order Psittaciformes; family Psittacidae; genus Nestor; species Nestor notabilis. Next base: position 46,699 of record NW_009918636.1, read on the forward strand.
TTGTTTTGGTTTAATTTTGTTTTTCATTAAATAATCTCTGTTTTCATGGGACACGATTAGTTCTGAACCATGATCCTAACAAGTATATCCAGTCTCTGTATACAGGTGCATATGATTTCGAAGGCTCACAAACTGCATTTTGTCGGTCCAGACAAAGAAAATCATGCAGATGGACTTTCATCTCCACAGTCAGACTTTAAGTACAAATAGAAGAGGCACTATTAAAACCAAAACATTATAAACTTTTAATTCTCTCAGAAATGCTAAAGGCTTGTTCTGGAGTCTCCTTGCTTGTCAAATTTTTCTTCTTAAGAGAGGCTGATGCTCTCTATCCTCAGTAGAGAAAGGGAGAGACATCTCTATTTAGACAATCTTTTGCCTCATCTTTGATTAGATACTGAAGTATCTGGATTAAGTTAGGAGTGTCAGTTTTCTGTTGGCTATTCAGACTATAAGCAGCTAGGTTAGATGTTTAACCTTAAGAAAGTTAAAGTTCTGTTGGATGAATCCTACTATTAAAGTCAAAGAAGAAACATTATTAAACTCTCCCTGTTTTTAACATTTCATTTAAAAAACAAAGTTTGTTAAAGTAAATTTTGTCGTTGCCTGAACGAACATTTTCATCAGGCAGATGACTTGTGACCCTAGGTTAAGATAAAATACAGCACCGAGACCTGTGCTGCATAAGTGACGGACCTGACTAACCCAAATTTCTTCCACAAACAAAGATAAAACAGGGCTGATTGATTAACAAGATGTACGATAGGCAGCTGTGGGACTTAAAGGTCATCCCTAAACATGAAGCACTTTTCCGCTTTTATCTGCAGTGTTGTGATCTTGTTCAGGCAACAAACCCTTGAGATTTCACTGTTACCTGTCTATGTTGAGTTACATTGCTAATTTGAATGCCTACTGATTATGCTCTGTTATGGTACCAATTGAAAGGTCAATGAATTCAGGAAATTGCTTTCTTACAGCATATATGACAGTCTTTCTTATGATTTTTATAAAAAAATGGATAGTTGATTACTTTCTGTATTACAATATTACATAAGTCAACAATCAGGGAATATAATAACAACATTCATAGAGAGATATGATCTACTTGCTGCAGGCTTTAAAAACATAAGGATAATGAGAGAAAAAAACCCAAAAAACAAGGTTCACCTGTAGAAAACACTAGCTCTATTACATATACTGAATAAGACAAATACAAAAAAAATACAAAATTTGGTTTAAAATCTCTGTGGTTCATATGTTTCTTTTTTTCCTCTGGATTTTAAAAAGTATAAAAGGGTAAGATATGTATGCAAACAGATAGGGAGAAATGTGTTAAAACAATGTTTACAAGTATTTGTTTGAATTCCAGATAGGTGTTTGCTTTAACTGTTTTCAAGCTGCTTTTATTTGCAAACTAAATATTTACAGGAACAAGTTTTTGCTTGTAAGGATGCTTACAGGAATTTTGCTTGTAAGGAATACCATTTTTTCTGTAGATACTCATATAAGAAAGGCATTCATACATGGACATAGGTGTTTTTATTCACTGTTTGCTATTCTCTACTGTTCTCTTTACAATTGACTATACCAAGAGCAGAAACATGACTAATGCCATACAGCATATTTTGAGTAGCTATGGGAAACGATCCACAGGCTGTAGCTGTTCATATATATTGCCTGTTGAACAATTAAAAATAATACATTTATAGAAATCTAAATAATGAAAAGTCTGTTAGTAATCAATGGCAAAAACGGGCTATTATTTGCCCTCATGGTTTATTAATTTTAAGAAGCTTTTTGCAAAACTGTTTGTTTCTTTCATACAGACCTTTTCTATTTTGGTCTTTGTACAGCATTGGCATTGCCAACTCTATGAAAACTTATTTATTAATATATTAATATAAAAACTTATATTATTGTGAGTTCATATCGTGTATTGATTGTATGAAATGTACGTTGTATGATGCATGAGATGAATTTTACATAGAAAGTGAACAATCTGTGATTGTGAGTAGGAGCTGGAAGCTGTTGTGCAGCAGGGAAATCATGACATAATTGCCTTCACAGAAACATCGTGGAATGATTCACATGACTGGAGTGCTGCAACGCATGGCTACAGGATCTTCAGAACGCACAGGCAGGGAAAAAGAGGTGGTGGGGTTGTGTTGCATGTCAGGGAGTGCATCAACTGCCTTGAACTCAGTGTTGTGACTGAGAAGGCTGAATGTGAGTGAAAATCAGGGGGAAGGCTAACCAAACAGATATTCTGGTAGGAGTCTGTTACAGACCATCTAGCCAGAAGGAAGCTACAGATGAAGTGTTCTTCAAACAACTGGGAGAAGTTTCATGATCACTTGCCCTTGTTCTTGTGGGGGACTTGAACCTACCCGATGTCTGCTGGAAGAACAATACAGCAGAGAATAAACAATCCAGGAAGTTCTTGGAGGGTGTTGAAGATAACTTCCTATCCTAGTTGGTTAGTGAGCCAGCTAGGAGAGATGCCTGACTAGATTTGCTGTTCACGAACAGAGTACTGGTGGGTAATGTGACTCACCCGTGGGTGATGTGACTCACGCGGTTGATAAGGGAAAGGCTGTGGACATTGTCTGTTTGGACTTCAGTGAAGCATTTGATACTGTCTCCCACAGTGTTCTTGGAGAAATTGGCTCCTCAGTGGCCTGGGTAGGTGGATTCTTCACTGAGTTGGAAACTGGCTGGATGGTGGAGCCCAAACAGTGGTGGTAAATGGCATCACAACTAGTTGGCGACCGGTCATTAGTGGCGTCCCTTAGGGCTCGGTGTTATGGCCAGTGTTGTTTAATATCTTCATTGATGATCTAGATGAGGGAATTGAGTACACCCTCAGTAAATTTGCGGACGATGTCACGTTGGCTGGGAGTGTTGATCTGCTGAAGGATACGAAGGCTCTGCAGAGTGATCTGGGCAGGCTGGATTGGTTGGCTGTAGCAAATGGTATGAGGTTCAACAAGGCAAAGTGATGGGTCCTGCACTTGGGCCATGTCCTGGGTTCAGCTACAGCAGTCATTTTTTCTCCTTCTTAGTAGCTGGTGCAGTGCTGTGTTTTTGACTTTCAGTCTGGGAACAATGCTGATGACACCGATGTTTTTAGTTGTTGCTAAGTAATGTTTACTCTGACCAAGAACTTTCTCAGTCTCATGCTCTGCCAGAGAGGAGGGGAAGCCAGGAGGAAGCAGAGGCAGGACACCTGACCCAAACTGGCCAAAGGGGTATTCCATACCACAGCACGTCATGCCCAGTATATAAACTGGGGGGAGTTACCCGGAAGGCTCAGATCGCTGCTCGGGTTGGGCTGGGTATCGGTCGGCGGGTGGTGAGCGGTTGTGTCCTTTTCCCTTGTTATTCCTCTTATCATTATTATTGGTAGCAGTAGTGGTTTGTATTATACCTTAGTTACTGGAGAGCTGTTATCTCAACCCGTGGGAGTTACATTCC
>NW_009918636.1:50302-63788 GCF_000696875.1 Nestor notabilis
CTGGGGGAAGGGGGGCTGAAAAGCAGCTTGGTGGAAAAGGACCTGGGGGTGCTGATTGATGGCCACTGAACATGAGCCAGCCTGTGCCCAGCATTCTAGCAGAAATAGGGCCAGGGCAGTGATCATCCCCTGTACTGGGCACTGGTGAGGCTGCACCTCAAATCCTGTGTTCAGTTCTGGGCTCCTCACTACAAGAAAGACTTTAAGGTGCTGGACCAGGTCCAGAGAAGGGCAACGAAGCTGGTGAAGAGTCTGAAGAATAAGTCCTACAGGGAACAGCTGAGGGAACTGGGGTGGTTTAGTCTGGAGAAGAGAAGGCTCAGGGGGTCCTTATCGCTCTCTACAACTACCTGAAAGGAGGTTGTACTGAGATGGATGTTTGTCTCTTTTCCCAGGGAACAAGTGATAGAACAAGAGGTAGTGGCCTCAGGCCTCAGGTTGTGCCAGGGGAGGCCTAGATTGGGTATTAGGAAAAATTTCTTCACCGAGAGGGCGTTCAGGCATTGAAACAGTCTGCCCAGGGAAGAGGTGGAATCACCATCCCTGGAAGTGTTCAAAAAATGTGTAGATGAGGCCCTCAGTGACATGCTTTAGTGGTGGACTTGTAAGTCCTAAGGTAATGGTTGGATTTGATGATCTTAAAGGTCTTTTCCAACCTGGTTGATTCTATGGTTCTATGATTTACTCTTCTAGTTCACTTTTTTGGAGGTTTACATGTTCATATTTACATGTGAACAGATCCACTCTTATGTTATAGTTTTTTTCTCAGAATTCTTACATGAAGCAATTGTGTCAGTTAAGAACTTGAACTGAGAAGGAGCTACGCTTTCAAGATCGGATTTAACTAAGCATTCATGTAAGTCCTTAATTTAAAATTTAAACATGATTTAAACACTGATCATCACTTTACTGGGTGGAGCAGTGAAATCTTACTTTACCCCCCCCCCCCGAATACAATTTTAAACTTACTACAGATTTTATATGTGATATTAATTTTGTGATTCAGCTTTTTGAACACTGTTGTCAGTATAGCCCTGCATAATGTTTTCTGCTGCTTTCTTTATATGTTACTGCACAGAAATTAGGCTAATAAAACCTGTGTTTGTGGTTTGGGGTTTTTTTGTGCGTATTTTTGGTGCTTTTTCCATGCAATATCCATTCATCAGAAAGTGAAGCATAGAAATGCCCCTCTCACAAAGGGCCAAACAAACATATCCTGAAAACAAGGAAGCATTATAAAACCAAATTGTATGAAATTAGACCCAAGTGAATGAAATCTTTTTACAGATTTGGTTTGTGTCAGGTGTGAGCCTCTTATTGACTTTGATCTTACCCATCCACTTACATACTAAAATATTATTTGAGTTTAAATCTATTCCAAACTGCAATGTTACAGATGCCCTTCAAAGCTGAATGTATTTGACAAGGCTGACAGTATCAGCCAATATATTGCACCTTCTAATTCTTAAAATCCAGTAGCAAAGCCACCAAGAATTGAAGAGAGGTAGAAACACTCAAGACAATATTGATTTTAAAATATTTTGTCAACAAATAGATCTTGAAAATTGAAATGTAAAATGTACTTCTCGATAGCAAGAACATTCAAGCTGCCAGCATATATATATATCCAGGAGCTAATATAAGTCATATGCTTCTAGATAAAAATATAATGCTAGAATATAAAAGATGTATAAAAACTGTAACACTAGCAATTCTAATTGCCCTGCATTAAACATTTCTAAACTAATTTTATCCATCTTATGTTAGTAATAATCGATATTCATTATAATAATCCACTAAAAATGTCCATCACTTGAAAGTGTGAAATATTTGTGACATATGTTTACAAACTGAAAATCAATTTGGTTTACAGTGGTAATTCACTTCAGTTGAAAATTATGCAAGCTAAACTACCTGTTGAAGAGTGCAATTTGAATTGCAGAAAAATGCTGCAACAACACAACCTTAATAGTTTTCTGTAAGAAGAGATGCTGCTAGTACCCAATATGTGCTTTCTTCCACCCCTTGAAGGTTACCAGACCTCTGCATTATGAACATTAAACATAAAAGGAACAAATGATATAGTTGTGTGTAAAAATACCTTTAATTTTTGAAGGGCCAGTCTGGTAGTTTTCAAAACCTTTAGAAGAAGAGAGGAAGGATTCAAACACGGCTATTAGTGTACCTATCAGTTAAACTGAGTGATCATTTGTGATTCTTTTGCAATGAGAGAGGATGTGACAGTTTTAAGAAGAAATATTTGTTGTGTCCTTGTCTATAAGTGTGACTAATAAAGCAAGAATATCGAATTCTGTAGCTGTGCAATGTAGAGAATATAGAAGCAAAGCTGTTTCCCTGAACTTTCCTAGTATCGGCTGCATGTTTCAAGTGACCTTGCAACTAAAATCGTCCTGCTCATTTCCAATACATGATCACAGGGTACAGAAAGCACATTTTATTCTAAGCTGGACAGTACAAATTCTCCATCAGGTTTCCTTAAAAAGATAAAAAAACAAGCAGAGAGATGCCTGTCTGCTTCAGAGAAATTATGATCACCGAATACACACAAGTCTATTTAACCTGTACTGAGCCTCATCAAACAAATTAACCATCCGCCAGCCTTCTCTGACCCTTGTTTTCAGTACTGCTTTCATGGATTACCTGTGTTTTCTGCAGGCAGAATTTTTCACCCTTAGACCAGTCAGCCATATAATGACTTGTGTCTTGGCATCCAGAACATTTAGGGTGCTAGAATGTGACAAAAGAACTAGAAATTAAGAGACAAGACGGTACTGCTTTTTTCTAGAATTTGGAACACTCTAGCCTTAGTAACATAAAATTTTGTAAAATCAACTGCTTTGTCATGCAATATTTTGTAATATCTTGTAAATTTATCATGATGGCATTTAAATTTATAAATAGTCTTAAGCTGACATTTGTTTTATCATAAAACCATTCCTATGTAACCCAGAACCTTAACACACAGGTTTAGTTATAGCTCTTGGTTATCTGGAATTCTTCATGATTATTGTTAGATTAGTGCACTGCAGGACTCTTATGAAAAGGTTAAGCACTTCAGTACAAGTTATAGCCTCAGTCTTGGCTTCCAGACATAATCATTTTATTGAAACTACGTAACTTACTTTTTTGCTTTTTTTTTTAACTGCTTCTTTGCTTAGTCAATTTTTATTTGGTGATGAAATATTGAAATGAGTTAATGGCTTTCACTTTGATAAATTGTCTCATTACAACTATATTACTTCATCATCTGGCATAGGCAAAAAGTGATGGCAAACAATATGAAGACTCAGCAATTACTTGCACTGTGAAATCTGTGTTTTAGAAAATAGTATCTATTCTGCCAAAGGCAACATTGCAGAGACAGAGCAAAAATTTATAAGAAAAAAACCCCATTTTAAAGATAGAGGAATTACCTCAGATTACTGGCATTTCTTTTACAACTGTTCATAGCATATTATAATCTGAAACTGTGAAAACTCTAATATTTCTTCTAAGGTCCCATCACAGGTGAAAACCAGCTTAAAATTTGAATGCTATCATGGCAGATAGTTGGGTGTATGTGTGTCTGAAAATTTTACCAAACCTTGGACTGGACAAAAGTGGCATGCCCTGAGTCCTCCACTTGGCAACGTGAGACAGGACTCCTAATCAGGAGGCCGATCGCATATTGTGCTTCTGCACACTGACTAGATTTAGGAACAAGTGGTCTCTGAAAGAAGATGAAGATCTTGTCTGAAACAAAGATATGGGAAGTTGGGGAAGATCCCAGAGATCAGAGAGCTGTATGAAGACAAATGCTGGAGGATGGCCAGGAACACTGGGCAGTAATACACGAGACTGGTGACTGTGAGCAGCAGCATGGCAAGAACAAACGTGACTTTCTGCCCAGTCTTCCTGGACCATCAATGACCTCCCTGCAGCAAAGTGATGTCAAGACCTACTGAACATAATGCTGGGGAGGAGTGAGTGGATATGTGAGTAAAAGTGGAGTAAAAGCTCTAATCTGCTTGGTTCTAAAATAAGCCTCAGTATCCATACCCATGATGGGTTGCCACTTATTCTGTCCTCACCCATGACAGATGCTTTGAAGTACCTAAGATATCTACCTCATGGTTATTTTCAATAGATGAGACTGCTGTGCCCAAATTTCCTTGTTTTTTCTTATTGACTAGTCAAATCAAAAAGTTCAGATATGTCTGATGGAAAACAGACTAGTTACAGCCTTGGTAATACTATTGCTCATCAAATATATGAATTTAATGAGCTTTCTAGGATTAAAAATGCTCACAGGCTGAAAGACAAGACATCTGCTCCTTGGTGGAGTTTATTAGTTTCCAACTAGAATGAAAATGAAGAACTTTGCACGTCTTAATGCAGATAAGAATTTTCTAAAAAATCAGTGCCTACCCAAAACTTGAAACAAGATTATTGTAATGTGAAATATTGTCATATCATTTATATCTGGACCTGGGGGCCCCGATGGATAAGAAATCGGCCATGATCCAGCAGTTTAGACGGGATAACATTTTGCTCATTCAGAGCTTTCACTGAAGCTCAGGAACTAACTGCTGGACAAAGAATCACTTCTTGTTTGTAAGTGGTGGAAGTTATGCTTCTTAGAGCTGGTCCAGAAATAGGCTTGAAATTAATAGTAGTGTTTCTGTTTCTTTTTCTTTTTTAATTTTTTTTTTTTTTTTTTTTTTTTTTTTTTTTTTTTGTGGATTAACATTAGAATCTTAAGCAGTGCAGATCTTAACTCAGTGTCCTGTTTGGTTCAGGACATATTTTTATAATGAAGCATCTAAATGGGAATTCAGACTTGGGTTAGGGTTTCAAAGAAGTGATGATCAGCTCTAAAGGCTCACAGCTTTAACACTTCTGTCTTGTTTCATTTCTGTCAGTTATGTAGGTTAGCTAACATCAAAATTGCTCACTAATAGAATGTTCTTGGAAAACTCAATAAAAAAAGCTAACATATTGAAAAGAAATGGGTATTTTTGCCCTTTATTGCAATGAAACAAGACTGTAATCACTGGTAGTATCCTAAATGCATAAAGAAGGGTGAATTAAGGGCTTGATACTAATTATATATGAGATGCTTTGATGGACTAGCCTTTCAAAACTGACTGAGAGTAAACTACACACAGTATTTATTTACTCTTAACTCCTACGGTAATCCCATTTGACCACTAGTTTTAGGAGTCTAGAATAAGACCCCTATGATTTTATCACAATGTCATAGAATCATAGAATCATTGTATAGTTAGGACAGGAAAGGACCTTAAGATCATCTAGTTCCAACCTGCCTTGAACATTGCCAGGGATGAAGCATTTATCACTTCTTAGGGCAACCTGTTCCAGTGCCTCACCATCCTCACAGTAAAATCAGTTATGTTTGAAGGAACTAGGGCTCCAGCTTAATTATTACCCAAAATAAATTGCCTAAATTTCTCTGAGATAAATCTCATCCCTATTGCCTTAGTTAGGGTGACACTGTACACTATTGAAGTCCCTACAACCGACCTCATGTAGGGTGCAATCCATTGTAAATTCTTATGTTCTAATGCCATATTTCACTAACGTCATACATATAGTATGGATAGTATACCTGCTTCTTACTTCTACCCTTGATTATTTTGTCATAGTGTTTGTCCTGGGTTCAGCTACAGCAGTCATTTTTTCTCCTTAGTAGCTGGTGCAGTGCTGTGTTTTTGACTTTCACCTGGGAACAACACTGATAACACCGATGTTTTTAGTTGTTGCTAAGTAATGTTTACTCCGACCAAGAACTTTCTCAGTCTCGTGCTTTGCCAGAGAGGAGGGGAAGCCAGGAGGAAGCAGAGACAGGACACCTGACCCAAACTGGCCAAAGGGGTATTCCATACCACAGCACGTGATGCTCAGTATATAAAGTGGGGGGAGTTACCCGGAAGGCCCAGATCGCTGCTCGGGTCAGGCTGGGTATCGATAGGTGGGTGGTAAGCAATTGTATCCTCTCCCCCTTGTTATTTCCCTTATCAATATTGTTATTATTATTGGTAGCAGTAGTGGTTTGTATTATACCTTAGTTCCTGGGCTGTTATTATCTCAACCCCTGGGAGTTACATTCTTTTGATTCTCCTCCCCATCCCTCTGGGAGCGGGGGGAGAAAGAAGAGGGACAGTGAGCAAGCGGCTGCGTGGTTCCAAGTTACCAGCTCGGCTTAAACCACAACAGTGTTTAATATCTTCATGTTTAGACGTAGAAAAATATTTTATTTTTTTATAATGTGGCATATTTTAGGGATCAGTTACAGCTACAAATACTCTGTGTTTTCTTTCTTTCTTCATTTATGGATGGAAAGGTCTCCAGGGCATCATAAATTTTATGAAAGGCAGACAGAAAATTTAATTAGCTTTTTTTTTCCCAAGCTGAAAGGTATGTACAACTTATGTAACTTGATAATTGAAAACTGCGAATGCTAAGGATTAATACTGTAATATGTCCATTTACTGAATGTGTGTGGCCAGCTCTATACTATTTTGACAGAATGTGTTGGGTGCATATGGATAATCTAGATGATAGATCCTAACTTCAGAGCACAGTGGAAAGATCTTTCTTAAGTAAATTAAAGGTATTTGGTTTTTTGGTTTAGATATGTCATGAGTCAGATCCATTAGCTTGCAGATCCTTAGAAACAGATAATAAATACCTTCAGCATACCTTCATATTATCATTACTACAAAAAGGAACCTCCATCTAAAGCTGGTAAGATGAATATGCTGTATTCCCTGTGTTCCAGTATGATTCTTAGAACTTTTCTGCATGTCAAGAGTCCTGCCTGGCTGCTAGTGGACACTGAAAGAATCTATTTTTTTCTCAACTTTATCTTTCTAATCCATTGCTGCAGGTTCTATAGAGGTCCAATATGTCTGTTTGGATAATGTGGAACAATTTGCCAAGAAACAGGTCTTGCCATACATTTAGGGATGAAACAGGTTACATATAATATTATTCAAAAAAACAGTAGAATATGTTTACTTATTGGAGAAAACAGAGAAAGAAGAAGCAGGAATTTTTACTTAGCTATGCTGACAGATTGTTTCTTCTCTGATCTAGAGTTTCCTTCTACTAACTTCAGATAGAAGTTGTCTTACTGTGCTAAGATAGCTGTTGGTTACTCTAATTCTCTACCACCATCCCGGAAGAGAGGAAGAACACAGAAAATTAGGACTTCCTTTGTTTTCCTATTATCTGATTATAAGGGGCCATGTATCATTTTGCCCCAGGAACAATTTTAACAGCTTCTGTTATGAACTGCTGCCAGAGATTGACTAGAACAGATATCTGGTATGTGAGGGTCATGAGGTCTCTCTGTATCATTCCAGTTTAGGCCAGTTTGTGGCCAGCCTCTGGCCTCATCAAGACAAAGGAGCCCATGCTGGAGCAGGTTTCAGGCACGACTTGTGACCCCAGGCAGTCCCATACTGGAGTGGTTCATGAAGAACTGCGGCCCATGGGAAGTACTCATGTTGAAGAAGTTCATGGAGAACTGTCTTCTGTAGGAGGGACCCCACACTGAAGCAGGGGAAGAGAGCAAGCAGTAAGAAGCAGCAGAGATATGATGAATTGACCGCAACCCCAATTTCCCATCCCTCATCCCCCTGTGCCACTCATGTGAAGGAGGCAGAGAAATTGGGAATGAACTTAAGCCCAGGAAGAAGGGAGGGGAGGAGGGAAGGTGGTTTTAAGATTTGGTTTCATTTCTCATTACCCTACTGTGATTTGATTGGCAATAAATTAGATTAATTTTCTCCACACTGAGACCGTTTTGCCCATGACAGTAACTGTTGAGTTGTCTCTCCCTGTCTTTATTTCACCTCATGAGCCTTCTGTCTTATTTTTCTGCCCTGTCCAGTTGAGGAGGAGAAGTGATAGGATAGGTTGGTGGGCAGCTGGTGTCCAGTCAGAGTCAACCCACCACATAGGTAAAGGAGGTACGTAGTCTTTCAGGACAGAACCCAGAGTGAATCTTCTCACAAAGCCAACACCTGCATTCTCTCCTGTCCTCTAACTCATGAAAAATCATTCCCTGATGGAAGTGGATTGTATGAAGTAGTCTTCTCTCTTTCAAAATTGTGTTGGATAAGGCAATCAAGTCTATGTAAGTTATGTGATTTAAATAATTTCCATCAAGCTTTTAGGTCTGTAATAAATAGTTTGGTGTAGTACAAATCCCAAAAGTTTTCAAATTAATATAATAATTCTTTACAAGAGACAAAAAGTACTTATCAATTCAGAATGAGCATCACATATTGTAAGACTGATCCAAGAGACGGCAGCAAGTATATCCACTCTTTAAAAGATTAAACTCTTTCATGCAAAGATATTTTAATTAGAAAGTTTCTGGGTTTGCTTTGTAAAATATCACTGAATAACTTGAAAATTTACAAAATAAATTAGGAGTGTGGTTAGAAAGCAAAATCATATAAAAATTCCATAAAAGTGGCTTGAAAGAAAAACATCTGATTTGGGGCTTTTTCAAAGAAAATAAGCAGGAACAGTGTCAGAAGCTAATGAATATGTAATACAATTCACTATGAAGAGCAGAAGGGAAAAAATGGGGACCAAAAGAAGAATGCACATCAGTTGACTTTAAACATTCTTGCCTCCTTTCATAGGCAACAGAAAAAAAATAGGTATTTCCGGGATGCCATTGATCTCAACCCAACACACCCGTTCAATGATTCAGACATTGAAGTTGGCTAGACATCCAGGAACATATGATATCATTTATTCCAGTAAGAGAACAATTTTTCTCTATTCACTGTGTAGAAAAACAGTGGAGATTCAGGCTATTTAAATCAGACACCTAGACACCTTGATGAAGAGTAGGGAGCCAAAATGAGGCATTAGGTACCTGTAACCTGAGATCACCTTTCATACCCATTTTTTGAAGTCTGGTACTAAACTGTTAGGACGGCTCCTGTCCTGGTTTCAGCTGTAATAGTTAATTTTCTTCCTAGTAGCTGGTGCAGTGCTGAGTTTCAGCTTTACTCTGAGAACAATGCTGATAACACACCAATGTTCTAGTTGCTGCTCAGTAGCACTTACCCAATCAAGGACTTTCCAATCTCTCATGCTCTGCCAGGGAAGAGGGGCATGGGAAGCTGGGAGGGAGCAGAGACAGGACACCTGACCCAAACTGGCCAAAGGGGTATTCCATACCACAGCACGTCATGCCCAGTATATAAACTGGGGGGAGTCACCCGGAAGGCCCAGATAGCTGCTCAGGTCGGGCTGGGTATCTATCGGCAGGTGGTTAGCAATTGTATCCTCTCCCCTTGTTATTCCTCTTATCATTATTATTATTACTGGTAGCAGTAGTAGTTTGTATTACACCTTAGTTCCTGGACTGTCCTTATCTCAACCCGTGGGAGTTATATTCTTTCAATTCTTCTCCCCATCCCACCCAGGGAGGGGGAAAGGTGAGGGGTGAGTGAGCGACTGTGTGGTGCTGATTTAAACCACAAGCGGTTGGATTTAAACCATAACTCCTATGACTGAAGTGTTGGAATGGAAGGATACAGACTCTTCAGAAAGGATAGGCAGGGGAGATGAGAAGGAGGTGTCACAACCTATGTCAATGAGTGGCTGGAGTGCTCAGAGCTCCATCTGGGGATGGCCAAGGAGCCACTGAGAGCTTATGGATCAGGATTAAAGGGAGGACAGGGACAGGCGACATTACAGTGGGGATCTGCTACAGGTAGCCTGACCTGGAAGATCGAGTGGATGAGGGCCTCTATAGACAGGCAGGACAAGCCTCATGTTCACAAGTCCTGGTCCTCATAGGGGCCTTCAACCATGCCAATATCTGTTGGAGGGGCAACACAGCAGGGCACAAGCAATCCAGGAGGTTCCTGGAACGAGTTGATGATAACTTCCTTTTCCAAGCAATAGAGGAATGAACAAGGAGAGGGGCTATGCTAGACCTTGTTCTCGCCAAGAGGGAGGGGCTGGTGGGGAATGTGAATCTCAAAGGCACCTTGGCTGCAGTGACTAAAAAATGTGTGACTAAAGTGGAGTTTGAGACTTTAGGAGAGCTGACTTCAGCCACTTGAGGGATCTGCTTGATGGAGTGCCATGGGATAAAGCCCTGGAGGGAAGAGGGGCCAAAGAAAGCTGGTTAATATTCAAGGGTCACCTCCTCCAAGCTGAGGAGTTATGCATCCTGAGAAAGAGGAAGGAGGCCTCAGTGGATGAACAAGGAACTCCTGGACAAACTCAGACACAAGAATGAAGGCACAGTAGGACAGGTAGCCTTGGAGAAATATAGAGAAATTGTTCATCAGCCAGGGATCAGGTTAGGAACGCTGAAACCCTGACAGAACTAAATCTGCCCAGGGACATCAAGAAAAGCTTCTATAGGTATCTCGGTGATAAAAAAAAAAATCCCAGAGAAAATGTGGGTCCCCTCCAGAAGGACACAGGAGACCTGGTTACCCAGGATAAAGGGAGGGCTGAGGTACTCAATGATTTTCTTTAGCTTTGTCTTCACCAGCAAGTGCTCCAGCCCAAGTTGCACAAAACAGAGACAGGGACTGGAAGAGTGAAGAACTGCCCACTGTAGGAGAAGATCAGGTTTGAGACCATCTGAAGATTCTGATGCCGTACAAGTCCATGGAACCTGATGGAACTGTTGGTTCATGGGTCTAAGCCAATATCCATTTTATTTGAGAAGTCATGGCAGTCTGGTGAATTTCCCACTAATGGGAAAAGTGGAAATATAAGCCCCATTTTTGAAAGGGGGAAAAAGAAAAGGCAGGAAACTACAGGCCAGTCAGTCTCACTTCAGTGCCTGGAAATATCTTGGAGCAGATCCTCCTGGAAACTATGCTAAGGCATATAAGGGCAATAAGGGGGTGACTGGTGATAGCCAACATGGCTTCTGTGGAAAAATACCTGATATTTTTTCACAGAGAGATGAAATAAATTGCTACTTCTGAGTACCACAGAGGAAGATACTGTATAGCTATATTTAGATATCAGAACTGAAGCATTTGGGTGGGTTTTAGTAAATGGAGACTAGAAAACTTCAGATTAACAAAAATAACTGTCTATTTTTCAATGATTTGAATTTCTCTCTGAACTCCCTTCACATAAATAGCTAGATAGATTTATAATTGCACACCGAGACAACTAAATTTAATTATCTGCAATCAGCATCTACAATTTACAATTTAGGAGCTGAATCCAGTCCCCAAGTATAAGAAAAATCTGCTTAAGAATGGGCTTCAACACTTGCAATATTTAAATGTATACAGTGAAGATATCAGCTTGAAATCTTGTCAATAACCTACAGCAAAGTTTAGATTCAGGATGGATTTGAAGAGTGAACCAAGATTCAAAGGTGCCTTCATAGTCAGTGCAGAGGATTATTGCTGATGGTGTTCATAGTGTTGGATAAGGGACAGGAAAGTAGAAAAAGTAGGAACTGAAGGCTACAAATGCTGATGTATAAGTGCTAGAGAAAATCATATAAATCATGATGTAAAACTGCTCAAAAATAATGTAGTTCACCACTTCCTGTACTCTGCAAAGTTTATAACATCCTATTTGATCACAGTTAATTCTTTATCCTGGCTGTTTTATGTCTAGCACATCTTACACAGGCTTTGCCCTAATTACCTAAAATAGTTCTGCCACAGTAATGCAAGGATTTCAATTTTATACCTACTGGATTAAAAAGCCACAAGAGCAAGCTGTCTATGTGTGATTATTTCCTCAAACTGGATTTTAAATAATTTTAAAACAGGCTTAGTCAGTTATTGTAACTGTTGGGTTTGGGGTTTTTAATATTATTATTACTTGTTACTCTCCTTAGCAATTAAGATAGTTATTTTCTGTAATTTTATACGTACTGTTCTGAGCGGCGTCTTCCAGAATTTAACTGACAAATGTGCAACAAAAAGCAGTCTGTAGAGTTAGAAACTTTTCTAACTCTTTTTTTCACATCAGTAAGTTGTAAAATTATTTAAAGCATTGTAATTTCCCTGCTCTGATCTGAGGAAACTGTGGCACCAGTGTCTAAAACGGACATTGCCAACCACTAAACTAGTGGCAGAGACAGGATGAGAACTCTTTTGTTCTCAGCCCAAGAATAAAGCATTCTTTCTGATTGGGAAAAGTTCTTACCTCACAGGCTTGAGATATCTGCCTCTGGTTTCTTTTATTTTTCATTGACTCCTCTAAACCTATCCTTTCCAGCTCTGCTGTTTAAACTAATTCATCATGTCAATTGCCTCTCTTTAGACCCTTAAACTGATATGCCAATCCCCTGCTTACAGCCCTAGCAGTGCCTGATACTCCGTCCTGAACCCTATGCTTCAGAAGAATCCTGACTTCATAAGTGCTGATGCCTACCTCTCAGCCTATGCTTGTTTTACAGACAATAGGGAGAAATAGTCATGTATAAAACCTATTCCCCTGACCTCTTTCAGAGCTCCATTACTGGAAAAGTTTCTTCACATCTAGAAGTGCTTTCTCTCTCCATCAATTTTGAAGAGGAGCAAAGATGTAGATGCCTACAATGTAGCTATTTTCATGGGTTTAGAAAAATGTCACCCTGTCTTATTTCTCTGTTCAAGTTGCCTAAGCACCGTAAACAACTGACGTATGGCTCTAAAATGAAACAGCCTAAACCAATGTCAGTGATTCTTTGAAATGTAAAAGCTGTGCAATGACTTGAACCACCAGACCATGAGTCATACACTAGCTTAAAGATAGGCGTTCAGGTGAAGGTAGTAAGAACATCTTCTTCCTAATTTTTCTATTATGTGTGCCCATTAATTGCAAGGAATTGTTACAATGAACAAGCCCATGAGCATCAGGAGCATCAGTGGTGCACATGATCACTATAGTGACACTTTTAGTATTAGCCAGTTATTTAGTATTCAGGATTGCTTGTCTCTTGAGGATCCTCTTGACAGATACTAAAGACAAAGACTACAGCAACATACTTTTTAAAAAAAGTTGTTTCTTGAGGCATTTTTATTTCATTGTTAATTCAGTTCATCTCAATGATACAACTAAGAATCTTAAAAGCACTTTTTTTTTTTTTTTTTTTTTTCCCCAGGAACCAGAGATGTTTTACCTCAAATTACGGAAGTACCACCACTAGTTATTCCATTTTTTTTCTCTCTGTTTTTTTTACCTTTCCATTTAGAGATGGATGAAAAATGCTATTATCATGGCAAAACCTAACTTGCTCATATTGCAGGTAATTACATTTAATAGCTTTATATCATGACAGTTATCACATAATTAGAAGTTGATAGAAGACAACAAAAGAGAAGACTGTGGAAAGTTATCCTGGTCTAGAATTGCTGATTCTTTTATTTTGAGATCCTAGATCCCATTAAGACTGCATGCAGCCAGCATGGAGAACTTGGGTAACTCACCCCAAAGGCAAAGTTCAAGGGGGAAA
>NW_009918636.1:63819-65112 GCF_000696875.1 Nestor notabilis
CCAGTACTATATGTAGTTAGATTAAGTTGCTGGATCGATTTTGAGCTTTCTGAGTAATGCCGTAGCAAGCTGAACCCATCTCGATGACGTATTCCAAGAATATATTCTGAGTGGTAAGGGTATATGAGTCAAAAGGTACAATTCAGGGAGAATCAGTACAGGAACAGATATAAAAGAATTTAATGGCAGTACGAAGAGGACAATGGTTGCCTTTGACTAGAAGGGAATACACAAGCTTCTCTGATAGTGTTTGACTAGATTTTCAGGCCCAGCTTTTTATATGAGTTGTTTGCATATTCAAGGATAGGTGTATGCAGACATTCTTGAATATCTGACCTTTCCTACTAGGAAAATTTCAAAGTTACAGAAGTTTGAGTTTGCTAAGGTAAAAATTCTCACTACTGATATTGAATAGATATTCTCCAGTTTTTGTAAAAGTTAAGTTTTTGTGTCAGAATTATTTTTAATAGGGCTTTTGAAGGAGTTCTATTCTTCCAAAACATAATTTTAAATGCTATTATCATAGTTATGTCACATATGACAACTTTATGACTCTCATGTATGTTTTATTTCATAACTAATTTAAACCATATGAAATACTCAGATTGAAACTTTTCCAATCATGTTAAAGAGGGAGAACACTTACTGTTAAGTTCTAAGTGCTGACAGTCACTTTCACAGACAGTTAATTCGCCAAACATTTCATAACTGATCGACAAAATTATGGCCAATATACAATACACTTTAACAAAAAGTCAGAGAGATCAGTCATTTTCACATAGACACTTTTCATGCATTATTTCTTTATAGTTTATCACACATAGTAATGAATTTAATATAAATTTCTGTTGATTACTTTGGAGTCAAGGGAGAAGTGAGGTACTGCTTGTCATGAGATTGCTGTAAGATCTTGCAGCTCATGAGCAGATAAAACATTTTTTGTAATCTATCTCTATTTTATGAATTACTGACCCTCTAGTTTATTGATTGTTAAGATAGACACAAATTAGTAGATGTTAGTAAGTGAATATTGTAGAAAAGTTTGCATGAACATAAAGGCTTCAGGCTTTCAAGGCTACTTTAGTTAACTGAAGTGAGGAAAAATTATAGTTGAAAATTAAAAAGTATTGCAAGATAAACATTTGTCCTGTAGAACTTGCTACCAAAATTCTCAAAACAGTCTGATGAAGAAGAGTAGATTTTAGTAATCCAAGTAACTATTTTTCTCTCACAGGCATCTTGAACAGCATCTGAATAACTGGTTTAATTTATTTTATTTATGCTTCTGTCGTG
>NW_009918637.1:0-5983 GCF_000696875.1 Nestor notabilis
GTGCCTGGGGTTGTGCCAACCCAGGTGTGGGGTCTTGCACTTGGCTTGTTTCAACTTCATAAGGTTGGCATTGGCCCACCTCACAAGCGTGTCAAGGTCCCTCTGGATGGCATCCCTTCCCTCTAGCGTATCCACCAAGCCACACAGCTTGGTGTCATCAGCAAACTTGCTGAGGGCGCACTCAATTCCACTGTCCATGTCACCAACAAAGATGTTGAACAAGACATGAACCAACACCGATCCCTGAGGGACACCACTCATTACTGGTCTGCAACTGGACATTGAACAGTTTACTGCAACTCTTTGAGTGCAGCCATCCAGCCAGTTCTTTACCCACTGAGTGGTCCATCCATCAAATTGATGTCTTTCCAGTTTAGAGAAAAGGGTGTTGTGCGGAACAGTGTTGAACGCTTTGCAGAAGTCCAGGTAGATGACGTCAACTGCTCTGTGAATAAACTACCAGAAAGTGAGAAGCAATACGCCTTGTATACTGATGGATCCTGATGTACTGTAGGGAAGCATCAGAGATGGAAGGCAGCTGTATGGAGTCCCTTAGGACTGATATGGCTGTTATGACTAGTACTTTTTCTCTATACTGACTCATGGATGGTGGCAAATGTCATGTGGGAGTGGTTGCAGCAATCGAAGCAGGCGCAGAGGTACACTCATCTGGGCTGCTGCACTGTGGGAAGGTATCACTGCCCAGCTGCAGATCCTGGTGGTGAAGGTGCTCCATGTAGATAGATGCTCATGCACTCAAGAGTCGAGCCATTGAGAAACATCAGAACAACCAACAGGTGAATAAAGCTGCTAAGATTGAGGTGGCTCAGATGGACTTAGATTGGCAACATAAGGGTGAATTATTTTTAGCCCAGTGCCCCCGTGACACCTCAGGCCATCAAGGCAGAGATGCAACATATAGATGGGCTCGTGATTGAGGGGTGGACTTAACAATGGACACTACTGCCCAGGTTATTCATGAATGTGAAACCTGTGCTGCAAATAAACAAGCCAAGTGGATAAAACCTCTCTGGTATGGAGGACGATGGCTGAAGTATAAATATTGAGTATATCACACTCCCTCTGACCCATGTGCTTACCAATGGTTGAAGCAACCACCAGATGGCTGGAAACATATGTTGGGCCCCACGCCACTGCCCAGAACACTATCCTGGGCCTTGAGAAACAAGTCTTGTGGCGACACGGCACCCCAGAGAGAACTGAGTCAGAAATCGGGACTCATTTATGGAATAACCTTATAGGCACTCAGGCCAAGGAGCATGGCATTGAGTGGGTCTATCACATCCCCTACCATGCACCAGCCTCCAGGAAAATCGAATGGTACAATGGGCTGTTAAAAACTACACTGAGAGCAATGGCTGGTGGGACTTTCAAACACTGGGATACACATTTACCAAAAGCCACCTGGTTGGTCAACACAAGGGGATCTGCCAACAGGGCTGGCCCAGCCCAATCAGAATTTTCACGTGCTGTAGAGGGGGATAAAGTTCCTGTGGTAGACATAAAGAATTTGTTGGGGAAAACGGTCTGGGTTATTCCTGCTTCAGGTAAAGGCAAACCCACTCATGGGGTTGCTTCTGCTCAGATACCTGGATATACTTGGTGGGTAATGCGGGAAGATGGGGAAGTCCGATGTGTACCTCAGGGTGATTTAATTTTGGGGGAAACCAGCCAATGAACTCAATTGTATGCTGTTGCCTGCTATAGAACACTTTTATGGCCCACCAACTAGATATCTTGAGGTCACCAGCAACCGACCCTGACTTCCCTCCTATCATCACCCCAACAAAGAATGAATTTTGATGAAACCAGATGAGCTCAGCAGTGACCAGACGAGTTCGGCGGCGCCATCAGCAGACAACAACCCAACACTACAGACCGTCCCTCCTGCCCTGAAAGACTGTCACAAGTGATGGAGCCTGACATCATGGACTGGATTAATTCAGCAGCTTTGTAAGGATTGTCCATGGACTAAGGAATGATATCTCTCTCTTCGTGTGTGAGTGTGAGTGTATATATATATAAATGAGAAAAAAGTGATGGTATATTGAAAAATGTGGGATCTGAGCATGACGTGAATGGCATGGAATAAGGGGTGGATACTGTCCTGGGTTCAGCTACAGCAGTCAAACCTTCTTAGTAGCTGGTGCAGTGCTGTGGTTTTGACTTTCAGTCTGGGAACAACGCTGATAACACTGACGTTTTTAGTTGTTGCTAAGTAATGTTTACTCCAACCAAGGACTTTCTTAGTCTCATGCTCTTCCAGGGAGGAGGGGAAACTGAGAGGAAGCAGAGACAGGACACCTGACCTAAACAGGCCAAAGGGGTATTCCATACCACAGCACATCATGCCCAGTATATAAACTGAGGGGAGTTACCCGGAAGGCCCAGATCACTGCTTCCGTCGGGCTGGGTATCAGTCAGCGGGTGGTGAGCGGTTGTGTCCTTTTCCCTTGTTATTTCCCTTATCATTATTGTTACTGGTAGTAGCAGTAGTGATTTGTATTATACCTTAGTTACTGGACTGCTGTTATCTCAACCCGTGGGAGTTACATTCTTCCAATTCTCCTCCCCAGCCCTCCAGGAGCGGAGGGAGGAAGAAGATGGGGGGAGAGAACAAGCGGCTGCGTGGTTGCGAGTTACTGGCTGGGCTTTGACCACGACAATAGGGAAGAAAATAGCTATATTGTTATGGGGTCCTGAATGAAGTCTTCTAGAGCTTGAAGTCAGTTAGAGAAGAGTAAAGCACAACAATTCAGGTAAAGAAAAAAGGAAAAGAAGATTACAAAGTCATGCATTAAGCCTTTATCACCATCTTCTAGGCTGATAATTTACAATTATTTCCATAGTCTGAGAATGGATAAGGTACTGCTCATTCCAAAATGCAGTAGACAATAAATGTTAGAGGTCTTTATGTAATGATAAAGGGGAAGAACAAGGGCATTTTAGAATGATGCCTGCTGCAGGCCACTAAATGAGGAAAAGTTAATTATTAATTGTTTTTAAAAAGAAGAATTAATATGATAACTATGAAAATCACCAAACTCATAGCGATTGGTGTTAAAAATTATCTTATTTACACACTTGTTGGTAAACAGAGAAGTGAATAGGCCAGCAATTTTTTTATGTGTCCTCTGGAGAAAAAGAAAGATGGAGAAAAAGACCAAGGGAATACTTCCTCCAGATATGATTCTTCCCAGCAGGTATTAAGTCAACAGCAAGAAGTGAGACCAGATTAGCTCATTAAAAATATACTGTAAGACAGGAGAGCCTGTAGGAATTATCCTAGGAGAAGTGAATCTAAGTGGAAAAAGAAGATAGCAATTCCTTAAAAGAGGTTGGCAGGTCTTTAAAAAAAGTCTTATTTGATCAGTATTAAATGTAAATTTTCCTTAGGCAAAAGAAGACAGAAAATGTAGCAAGTGTTCCTCATAAATGTTCAATGTCCTGTTCAGTGTCCTGAAACTCAGAATGGAAGCACCAAAAGACTAACAAAAAAGGCAAATATTTAAGGGCAAACAGAAAAAAAAAAAAGTCAGAAGCATATTGGCCCAAAATTAGAAAGGTCAAACCTCAAAATGAGATACAACTAGCAAGGAACATAAAGGGCAACAACAAACCATTCTACAATTAGATTAGAAGAAAATCCAAGCAAAATATCAGTCCATGCCACTCTAGGAACTGGAGACTAATGACAAATGATGTCAAGAGGTCTGACATTTTTAATGCCCTCTTTTGTTTCAGTTTTCACTGGAAAGGTTAACTTTAATCAGACAATTAATTATCAATGACAGAAGGCAGTAAGAAGGAAAACAGATCCAGAAAGAGTTTTGTTGTTTTCCACCTCCCTGTGTCTGATGAAATTCACCCCAAATTATGTGAAATAATGCCTGGGGCAACTTCTGATTACCCTTGAGAACTCTTGGAGGTTGGCTATGAATGTGGGAGCTGGGAAAAAGCAATAAAGTGTAATAATATGAAGGAAAATAGAGGAAAAATAGAATGTTCATAAATTAATTTCAGTTACTTAATTTAGGTAGTCCAAGGTTTCTGCAGGATACAATATCCCTCTCTACTGATAAGACAAGGAAGGTGGTTCTGTCTAAACATACTTAACTTACAAAGTAGTTGAGATGAATAGCACGTATCTTAAAAAAATGCTAGAGTGGAACATGAGTTATAGACCAGTCACTGTAATTCCATTTCTAGAACAAATACCTGGAACATAATGAGAATATGACTGACAGCAAGCATGGACTACTCAAGAGCAAATCATAGCAAACAAGATGGTATTTTTCTATGCCAGGCCTTTTAAATTAAGAAGAAGTAGCTGGTACAATATATTATTTTAATAATTAGGGGGTTTTAAGGTTTCACGTGATTTTCTGGAGAATAAGAAAGCATATTCTAGACAAAGGTACAAAACTGAGTGACAGTTAGCTATGTAATTATCAAAAATTTTAATATCAACAAAGAAGGGCTAATAAAGTTTCTGCATCAATCAATGCAAAGTCTAGCTCTGTTCAAGGGTTTCGTTAAGTAACTACAATGGCAAAATATAAACTGTAATGTAAAATAAGTGGAAAACAAGATATAAAAATATCCTTTTTTTTACTGGAAGATTAAATAGAGTAAGGACTCTGTTGGCATCTGGTTTTATTCTAGGACTTTTTAATTTTTTTGTTTATGGAACGGATGATAAACTACAGTATTCACATACTATATAGGAAGCTATACTGGATGCAGCTACTTGCAGATTGAACTAAACAGCAACTAGCTAGTATGGCAGTTCTACAAATATTGAGAGTTAGAGGGCATCATAGCCTGAACATTAATGAAAACCATCCTACTGTTTAAGTAAAAAAAAAAGCAAAAAGCCTTCTATGTCTTTTTTTCTTAGATCAAAGTGGTCCATCCTGCCATCAATTTACTGCTAGGTACTATTTCTTGTATATGATACCAAATATAGCAAAAGCCAATGGTACTTACAGCATGGTAAGAGCAAGTTGGCAGGTGTTTTACCTGCATGATGCTAGTGTTTCCTTTTTCTTATTTTGCCACTTGCAATAATTTTGGTTATTAGAGCATGGAAACAAACTTCTCGTTAGCCACCTACTTGAAATATTTTTATTTTTACTTTTATTTATAGTGTGCTTCTATGGGCAATTTCCTGACTCCCACAGAAAATGTAAGGTTTATGAACCACAGTAAAAAGAGGGGTTATGCAAAGTAAGTTCAACTGTTGAAGTAAAGAGGTGCATAATTTTCAAACTACTTTTAGAAAAAACTGGTTTTAAATTATTTAGAAATAATTGACACCAGAAAGTCTGAGCAAAGACATTTTGTTAATTTGTGCACATAATGAATACTTAATGATAAATATTTTTTTACCAGCAAGTGAGCAAGGAATTACCTTATTTAAGTTGCTATGATTTAATGACATCATGCAGCATTAGAATTGTTTTTGGAAAGCTTCATTTACATTTTTCTGAAAATATTAATTATATTCCCTGACCTTTTGGGTACTATATCGTAGCCCAAAATGGAATATAGCTCAAAGAGCAATAACTTGCTTTTGTCTTAAGCAATCTGAGTCATTTTACATTTATTTTTCTTTCTTTTTGACATTTGCTTACAGGAAAATAGTACAGAGCATGCTTCTGTATATCGTCCAAAATCAGTCTATGAGAACCCTTTTACATACACACCATGTTGCTTATTTGTGCTGCTTGAAAGTGCCTCCAGTGAAAAGAATAAACCCTCTATCAGACAGAGATCTGATCCATGCTATTCTTCGAAAACTGGCAACAGTTGAGTTTTCAGTACAAATTTTATGTGGTCCCATATGGGATATCATGCCTTTTATAACACCAGGAAAGTACAATTTTGGCATAATTTAAAGAAAAAAATGCATTAATTTTTCCATATAATGTCTTCCCCAGTAGAACTAATTTTAATAAAA